>NC_037678.1:89914007-90076884 GCF_003255815.1 Theropithecus gelada | reverse complement strand
AAAAAAAAAAAAAAAAAAAAAAAAAAAAACAAACAAACAAAAAAAAGACGGTTCCATGTAGAGAATAATTAACCTAGAATTTCTAAGAAAAAAGCCAAAGTGCTAAAAATTATCAAGGCACAATAAAATATTTGTAGAGAAGAAAGAAAATATTCAAGCCTCCTTTATTTCTAGATGTTTCCTCCATTTTCCTACAAAGAAAACAGAAGCAAGCAAGTATTTACATAGAAAAATATTGCCACGCTGCCTGTGTTAGAAAAAAAAAGAAAACAAACGAGGCCGGGTGCAGTGGCTCACGCCTGTAATCCCAGCATTTTAGAAGGCCAAGACAGGTGCATCATCTGAGGTCGGGAGTTCAAGACCAGTCTGGCCAACATGGTGAAACCCTGTCTCTACTAAAAATATAAAAAATTAGCTGGGCATGGTGGCGCATGCCTGTAATCCCAGCTACTCAGGAGGCTGAGGCAGAATCACTTGAACCTGGGAGACAGAGATTGCAGTGAGCCGAGATCAGACCATTGCACTCCAGCCTAGGCAACAAAAGTGAAACTCCCTCTCAAAAAAACAAGAAAAAAGAAAAGAAAACAAACAAAATGCCCATCAATTAGGAAAATAATATGGCCTTCAATGAAATACTCTCTAGGGACCCCCAGGTATTGCCCCTGATATGATGTGTGCTGCAACCACAATGCTCCCCTCCAGCAGGGCTCTCAATTCTCCATACTTACAGCCCTGCCATGCCACAGGGATGCCCATGCACTTTCTGTGATGGCTGATAATTGTTGAAACAGGATAATAGGTACATGGTGGTCCATTATACTATCCCCTCTACTTATGTGAGTTTGGAGTTTTCTATAATACAAAGTTTTAAAAATAAGTATTTCAGAAAAAAATTGCCATAATTAAAACAGACTTACCCTTGCAATAAACAGAAATTATCGCTCTCACTAAAAGAAGCAAGAAAACTAACTCATACAGATACAGCAACTGACCTAGTACATCACTGGTCAGAATGGGTTGCTAACAGATTAACTCATTAGTCTACTATATCATTCATATAAATTCAGTGGTAATCGAAGCTATCTGTATCTAGATTAATTGAAGAGAGTTCACGACCTCCTCTGAAAAACAAAGATACTAAATTGGAAGCATTCCCACCAGACCTCATTTCCTAGGCTATATTACAGATCCTAAAATTATGGGTTCTTGTTTTGTTGTTACTGAAATTAAATTTAAGTGTTATAACATAGCTAAACATTCTAATAACCAAAAACACTCTTTGAAATAATTTTATTCCCAACTACAGATTAAAATGAAATACATAAGCATGATCCATAAGCATTTATTAATTTTCTGAATCATGATTACTTTCTAAAATAATGTAACCTCACTTTAAAAGCACTGTTAATATTGATTAATGCTTTTAAAGTAAAAGGTTTTTTTAGCAATGTAAGAGACTTTTATTTGCATATGTATAAAACCAAAGCCTCCCTTACCAACTGAAACTTTACTCAACAAATTTTTTTTTTTTTAAATGAGCTTTCTCAGGTTGAACAGATTATTTTTTCCCAGCCCATCAGAGACAGAAAATATTTCTGACAGTGAAAAATACAGGTTCTGGAGATGAGCCAGTGTGACTCCCAGAGCTCTGGCCTGGAGAAACACAACAGAATGGGTAAGCACTGAACAATGGCTTTGCACACAGGTACTGAGAGACTCTCCTTAACACCAGCCAACCTTTGGGGAGAGAGTCCACAGATAGACCTGTAAACCCCTGCGACTACACTGAACTGAGCTGGCCTTCGAAGAACAAATGGTAAGGACTTGAATACTTTCCAGAGCAGCTCACTCTTAAGAGGACCCAGTGCCACTGCATTAGTCCATTTTCATACTGCTATGAAGAAATACTCAAGAACAGGTAATTTATTTTTAAAAAAAGAGGTTTAATGGACTCACAGTTCCACATAGCTGGGGAGGCCTCACAATCATGGCAGAAGTTGAAGGAGGAGCAAAGGTACATCTTACATGGTGGCAGGCAAGACAACATGTGCAAGGGAACTGCCCTTTATAAAACCCTCAGATCTCCTGAGACTTACTCACTATCATGAGAGCAGCACAGGAAAACCCTCCCACTGGGTCTCTCCCACAACATGGGGAGACTATGGGAGCTATTATAAAATTCAAGATGAGATTTGGATGGGGACACAGCCAAACCATATCAGCCACCCACTGGTCTGAGAAATTCTGGAGCTTTATTTGTTTAAACAGACCATATTATAAATTGGAAAGAAATATTTAAGGAAGTTCAGTCAGAAAAAATCTAAAGCTGTGCAGCCTAAAAGACTGTTTTCTATTGGGGCCCAGCTGTCTCACTTAGCCAGGTCACATGACCTTGAACAAGTCATTTGAGGCCATCCCCATGCTCCTCCCCTCTCATGATGGCTGTGAGGGTCATGTACATGGATCTGAAACTTCAAAACTGTTTGTTCTCAAATGTGTTTTTATTAACAATGATGCTCTGTTATTATAATCCTCCTTCACATATAACAATTTCATTTTTCAAAAGCAAGGTTTACTTTTGGAATTATACATTTCCAAAACAACAGCTTTCTAACATTTCATTTTTAAAAAGTAAACAAACTTTTGGAAAGAATGCCAGAGCTACTAACCAAAGAGAGATGTCCGATTAGAAGTTTATGAATTAACCACTGTCTAATTGTTAAACAAGTATGCTATTTGTCTGTTTAGCTCATATACCTTTCACAGTAATTACAAGCCACTAATAAGTAAAAAGTATTCGAATTTCATAAGCTAATTTTTAGAGTTTTCTTATTTCACACTCAAAAATCAAACATGTTACTTTCATATATTAGCATACTTCAGACTAATACGTAAGTTCAAAGATAGTTAATTTATGAATCTATTTGTTTGTTTGTTTTTCCTTTGAGACAGAGTCTCACTCTATCACCCAGGCTGGAGTTTATGGTACGATCTTGGCTCACTGCAGCCTCGACCTCCCAGGCTCAGATGATCCTCCCACTGCAGCCTCCCAAACAGCTGACATTATAGGCATACACCATAATACCCAGCTAATCTTTTGTAGAGACAGGGTTTCACCATGTTGCCCAGGCTGGTCTCAAACTCCCAGGCTCAAGCAATATGGCCACCTCAGCTTCCCAAAGTGCTGGAATTACAGGCGTAAGTCACTGTGCCTGCTCTGTTCTTTAATTAATTAGTTAATTAAGTCAATGCCATGTGGCCACAACCCACTTGCTAAAAGCCCCAAACCGCAGCTGAGTGATCCCTTTTTGCTTCAGGAAGTCTCAGACACACTGGCAAAAATTCTGTTTCTTAAGCAAGTCAGCCAACAATTGCTCCTGAACACCACTCTCCTCTATTCCCCAGTGCCATTTAGTCCCTAAACAGACATGACAGCATCCATCATTCTGTTCTAAATTCAGCAAAAATCCACAATTTATCATACTATTTTTAGTCCCACCCCATATCTGCATAGAGTTTTGCAGTCTACGAAGCATTTTTCCTATTATGCCTCCCTTTCTACTGCTTCATACTGATGGAAATTCGGCTACTACTACTCCTGATATCCAAAGCAGGTCTACAAGCTGGAGTTGAGAGTGCTTCATCAAAAATGAGACCAAAGTGCTCCAGTGGGATGGAAATGTCAAAGCTAGTGGAGTCCGTTTATGTGTGCCAGCCCCCTAAGACCACACAGGATGAGGTAGCCCAGGTGGAGACACACTGCTCCAAAGTGGAGCTAGGAGTGTTACCTGTGTATCCCTGGAAGGGTCCTTTGGTCCCCTGAAGCCCTCCAGGCTGCACCTGGCTTGGTCCAAAAGCTGGATGGGCCCCGCTAGGCTCAGCCTACCAGCTTCTGAACAGGAGCCAAGTAGACACCAGAAAGTAAAAATGTTGTCCAATATTGTGACTGACTTTTAATCCTAGGAGCTACTCTACCTGACTATAGATGGTAAACTGAAAAAAACCAAAATGGCATTTTTCTTTTATTGCTTTAGAAAACATTTTATAGCTATAATTTTCAGCTAATATTTATGGGGAACCCCCTAAATGCCTAGAAGTGCACTTAATTTCAAGGATGGAGTACATAAGTTTATGCAAAGACTTAAATGCAGACACTTCTCAGTGCCTGCATGCTGCCCCCTGGGCCCATCCTTGATGCCAGCCCCAGCCACTGCAGACAGTTCCACATCAGCGTCAGCTCAGCTGACAGTCAGTACTCCTCACCATGCACTGCAGGTCTTTTTGCCATAAGGCCTTCTCAGAAGCCATGCAAGCCTGCTGGCCTGCTTGAACTGCCAATGGGGACAGGAACCAGTGGCTAAAGGCCCTACCTCTCATCCTCTGGACACACAGCCTGGAAAGCATTCTGTCCACTTTAAATAAGTGGGCTGGTTTGAAAGACCCCAGATCCACCTCCATCCCTGCCCAACTACAAGAATCCGGCAAGCCCTATGCCCTTATCCTTTGGGGCAGTGTTCTTAGCCTAGATCTTGGACTATGCCCCAAAAGGATGCCAGAACCTACTAAAACCATGGTTCTCGACCTTAGCTACAGTTTAGAATCACCTGGGGAGCTCTGAAAAGTCTTGATGCTCAGACTGCTCTCCAGAAAAATTTCACTGAGCTATTTTGGGGAGGGGCCCAAGCTGCACAGGGCTCAGTCTATGCTGGGACCTGAAAGTTCTAACGCTGGCCAGGAGCAAGATGCAGTGAGACAACTCTCAAAGGGGGCAGTCATGAGAGGGTTAAGACAAACCCTCTCTTTATCAGAATATACTGGAGGCAAAGGAGCCACAGAAAGATAGCTAGGCAGATTATGTACCAACAATTTTTAAAACTACCAGCTGTTAGCTGGGAGCGGTGGCTCAGGCCTACAATCCCAGCACTTTGGGAGGCGGAGGTGGGCAGATTGCCTAAGGTCAGGAGTTCGAGACCAGCCTGGCCAACACAGTGAAACCCCGTCTCTACTAAAAATACAAAAATTAGCTCGGTGTGGTGGCACACACCTATAATCCCAGCTACTCTGGAGGCTGAGGCAGGAGAATCACTTGAACCCAGGAGGCGGAGGTTGCAGTGAGCCAAGATCACACAACTGTACTCCAACTGGCATAACAGAGTGAGACTCCATCTAAAAAAACAAACAAACAAAAACTAACCAGCTGTTGTAACAGCTTTTTTGAAAATCCACCTCTTGCCACTGCTCTGAAATGGTATCCTTTATTATATTCTCAACTTCCCATAAATAATCAGGTTCTTTTTCAGGTCTCCCATCCAGTCTGCTAATAGGTTTCTCTCCTGCTCTGCCAGTACCATCTGTTGCATTACTAGAGTGTCGTAACACATTTTTATATTTAGGAAGGCCAGTACCCTCTGTGAGATTTTTTAAAATTACGTTTATCTTTTTAATTCCACTGGAATTTATTCTGAAGTATGGTATAAAGGATCTAAAATGATTAATTTTCCATAATTGCAACCAGTTGCCCAATTACTACCTACTGAGAAATCCTCCATCTGCCTTTAGTTTGTAATGCCTGCTTTATCACATGTCACAACCATACACAGCAAATAGCACACAGTCAATTCTGAGCTGCCTCTTGCTTTCCCATAATTGGCCTACGATCCCTGCCCTTGGGGAACTTATATTTTGTCAGGGGAAAGAGACAATAAATGTAAAAAGTAAATAACCAATAGATACAGTGACAATATTTTAAAAGATAAGTCTGACAAAGGAAGTCAGAAGTGGAGCAGCGTGCGGCACTGGGGGTTCAGTGCAGGGCAGCTGCAGCATGAAGTAGGGTGATCAGTGTGCAGGCCAAGAGTACAGAGCAGGAGGGCAGACTTCGTCATGGAGAAGGATGGCCAGGATGGGGGCAGGGAGGATGGGGCCGTGATAGGCTGCAACATGACAGGGTGACAAGGCTGATTTCACAGGCGTATGACCTGAGCAGGCACACAGGGCCCCGCACTCAACTGGTTCTGCACTTAGTTTAATGCTCAGCTATAGCCATGTGGAAACCGTTAACAATTTTACCTGTTTTGCTTTTGTTTTTGTTTTGAGATAGGGTCTTGCTGTCACCCAGGCTGGAGTTCAGTGGTGCAATCTCGGTTCACTGCAGCCTTGACCTCCTGGGCCCAAGCAATCCTCCCAACTCAGCCTCCTGAGTAGCAGGGACTAACAGGCATGCACCACCACAGTGGGCTAGGTTTTTTTTGTGTGTTGTTTTGTTTAAATTTTGTAAAGATAATGTCTCCCTATGTTGCCCAGCCTAGTTTCAAACTCCTGGACTCAAGCAATCCACCTGCCTCCGCCTCTCAAAGTGCTGGAATGACAGGTGTGAGCCACTACACCTGGCCCAATTTTACCTTCAAATGTGTGTTTTGCAGGTGAAGTCCAACAGGACTGCGGCGCATGAGCATAGGCGGAGGTGATACACACAGTATGCGGGTCTGATGCCTTTCCCTGCTGCCCACTGAGCACAGCACTTGGGATTCCCTGAGCACAGCACTGGGTGGGCCCACAATGCATGGGGTTTCAGGGACACTCAACTTACATGTACAGTAAGTGTGTTACTTCTACAACTAAGAGGGGGCTGACAGCCCCAAGAGCTCACACTTTCCATCTGAACCAGAACTTGCCTTGAACACAGAAAGAGCAATGGTGTTCTAAGAAAGTGAATGGCTGAGAAAGCCCATCAGAGTCTTTCTCGCTCAAGTCTTGTCCTGTGTTAGCCACCACTTACCCTGGACGTGCTGACTCAGAAAGCAAATAAGGTGACCCACGGCTCCCCAACCTGACAGTCCCTTCTGACTCATCAGTGAACTGAACAAGACAGTGGTGGCAGGACATGTGTGAGACAAAAAGAAGGAATGTGTTAGTTCCCACTGTTCTGGCAAGAATCAAATTCATATGATGTAGGAGCTATAAAACACCAATTGTGTAATTCTGGTCATTGCACATACAAGTTAAATTTGCTTTTTTTTTTTTTTTTTTGAGACGGAGTCTTGCTGTCTTGCCCAGCTGGAGTTCAGTCATGCAATCTCAGCTCACTGCAAGCTCTGCCTCCCGGGTTCACGTCATTCTCCTGCCTCAGCCTCCCAAGTAGCAGGGACTACAGGCGCCCGCCACCACACCCAGCTAATTTTTTGTATTTTTAGTAGAGACGAGGTTTCACCATGTTAGCCAGGATGGTCTCGATCTCCCAACCTCGTGATCCGCCCGCCTCAGCCTTAAATTTGCATTTAAAACTGGCACTGCACAATATAAATGGTAAAATTCACACTAATAATTTAAATTTTTTATTTGTCCTTGGTTATAATGACATAATAGAAAATAAAAAGCACCATGACAAGTGGAGGAGGAAGTGAGAGAGATAAAAGAAAGGAAAATGCTTTGCCTTTCAGTGCCTTTAAAAGTACTTTTCTACTGCTTTTTGAACAAGGAGTCTGGCATTTTTCATTTTACACTGAGCCCTGAAAATGCTCTAATTCAACCTGTGGATGGCCTAGGAAAAAGGTCCCCAAGCAAGGCACTGGGCACTCTCTTGTCCTCCTGGTCCCTCACTGTACATCCCAGATCATTGCTCCCAAACTCAGCTGCAGATGCAACCATCTCTGGTCCCACCCCCAGAGAATCTGGTGTCATTGGCTTGGGGTACAGCCTATGCACTGGGAATTTTCACAGCAACTCAGGTGACTCTAATGCACATTCAAGGTTGAAAACCAGTGGCTTAGGTCAAAGCTACCAAGTACTAAGCACACCTACCACCAACAGTCACAGATCCTCCAGTTGGCCTCCCAGCAATGCCTGCCATGATATCAGAGAAGACTACACCAGCCTCCTACACCAGTGACCTGGTCGTTTATCTATAAATATGAGCCAAAATCCAAGGGTCACTGGCTATTTGAGGGAGATTATCAGCACCAAAGAGAAGGGATCAGGTGAACAAAGAGAACACTAGTCCTGCAGGGCCAACAGTGATTCAGGGAACAGAAGAGATATTTTCAAAGCCCTGCTCCTGATGTGGGCCCCATCTAGATTGATGACACCACTCTCCCCTGGCCCCTGCCCATCTGTTCCTGCTCTGTTCCTCTCTACCCTGGCCCAGTGCAGCAGTTCTCACCCTTCAGGTCCTTCTGCCTCCTTTACCTTGCCCAGTCCAGTCTATCTGCCATTCTGCTACCAGAGGGTCACAGCTGAGGAGTACTTCTTACCTTCCCCTCACTGCCAAACCCTCCTCAGTGGCTGTCCACTGCCCACCGCCAAAGGACGAAGGTACAAGCTCCTTACCAGGACACAGCACTGCCACCATCTGGCTGCCTCTCCATTCTCATCATTCTCCCCACCCCCTGCCTTCTTGCCCCATCAAACTCACCTGCTTTCATTCCCCAGGAGGTTCAAGCCTCCATGCTCATGTTCTGATCTTCCGGGCACGCACCACCCTTGCTCCAAGCTTTCAGACCCAGCTGCCTCTTCCTCGCCCTTCGAGATGCAACTAAGACATCTGTTCTGTGCTCAGGGACACCTATTCTGATGACCAAGCCCCCACCAAGCCTCCCTGTATTCCACTCACTCCCTCAGCACCGGGCAAATAACATCCTCTCGGAACTGCCCCAGCGTGACTTTTGTCTCACTAAGGGACTAGCTCTTGAAGAAAAAACCATGGCTTATTGCTCTTTCTAGTACCCACCACACAGAAATCTGGCACATGAAAGGTAGTTAATAAATATTTATAAAAAGGAACCAAATGGAGGCAACCACCCCCATTTCTACATGTAAAGTTAAGGGTCAAGTATAGAAATGAGCCTCTCACTCAAAGCCAATGAAAACACCAATACATTTTGGAAAAAATATATTCGCGATGCAAATTAAGTTATTTGCATTTGTTATTTCTGAAATACTTGGCCTTTGAGACTTTCCGTTTGATTGATTAGAAGAGCAGAGAAAGTTGGAATTCCATTCCCTCATTGTCAGAGCTTTACTTTGTTCTGCTGAGCTCAAGTTAAAGCCAAATGTAAGTGGTTCGTCTCAGAAGGTCAGGGCTGATGAGCCTGAAATGCAATGGGGTCCATATGGCTCATTAACATGCATGCCCTCCTCTCTCGACATCTGATTTCCATCAGCATACAGAGACTGATGCCTGCACAGTTCCTAAGGGTCCCCAGTGGAGATTTCAAAACCACGTTAGGTTATGGGCTTTTCCTGGAGAATAAGGACTAAAGAAAAACACTGTCAACAGAGACAGTCAATGAAGGCACATGAGGAAGGTAGACCTACAAATGGCCAACTGTCAACACCACAGAGTCACAGGTTTCCAGCACCAGAAAGGTCTCATAGGATCACCCGGCCCAACCCTCTAACCTGACACATGAAGACACCAAATCCAAGAGGCTCTGTGATGTGACCAAGGTCACTTAGCAGGAGTCCTGACAGAATTCCCAGGCACCCAACTCCCAGACCTGCTTTAGGCTACTCCTCTTTTCCTTCCTTTAATTCCTCAAGGGTTTTCATGAGGAAAAATAAAGAAAGGACAAAACTACACTCAGCATCATTTGTATTGCCCCAGCCTTTAACAGAGAGACAGACAGGGTGAATGGTAGATTCAGGACTACAGGAAGCCCAGGGACCCCCTTGTCCTCCACACTGAGATGCGGCCCACAAGCTCCATGGGAAGGTGTGTGCACAGCAGCAGGTATCTGCACAAGGAGAGCCCCTTTCCTTACAAACCCATGATGACATGCTTCTTCCATGATGGGCATTTCAGCCATCTACAGAACAAATGCCAGACCAAAGCCAGCTACCAAGTCGTCACAGGCGTTGACAGCCACGAAGACGGGGTACATAGTGAAGGTGTGCCATGCCTGCCAACGCCTTGTACCTGTCCAGTAAGGCCTCGCTTCTGCTTTGGTCTCTCCCAGGGCCTTGGACACAAATGTGAGGTAGATGTCTACCAACAGGCCTCCACTATCTGCAGCAGCAATCCAAGGCCTTGGATGGCCTCATTTCAAATGCCAAGCATTCTACATCTCTATGAAGGATGAAGGAAAAAATACCCTAGGAATTACTATTTATACACTATGCTCAGAATCTTAAACTGATGACTGAAACATGTCCACTGTGTCATAAGCTAAAATACTGACATTTCATTCTCACTGCCTTTAAATACATAGTCCTTCAAACACTATGAAAAATGAACCCATCAAAGCCCCAAACTGACTCCCGGTTGTGCTTCCTGTTGTTGCTGTTATTTTTCAGGTTGGAAGCCACAGACCTTTTATCCTTACCCATAACCCAGCTACCAAAACATAAAAACGAATGCCACATTTCTGCAAAACACCATTTGAGCCAGGAATAGGATTCCACTGTAGTGTAAATGTTAAGAAACCTCTGTGGTTCCTTTGTATAGTATTCCACTATTAACAAGCAAACCTGGGAATTCTCCTAGGGATGCGATTAAGCGGTAAAAACAAAAACACCCAACAACAGGCACACAGAGACTTCATTTTAGATATTGAGGCCACATCTCCAAAGCTTGCAGGAGCTGCTACCTAAGTGTATCTCATTTTTCCAGAATTGGTAGGAAGACACAACTGGCCACATGCCTCTGCTTCTGGTCTGGGCACTGCAATCTAGAGTTACACACAGATTTCTCCCTGTGGGTATGTAAATTAGGAGACCAGTTCCTCCTTGTTTCTATTTCCACAGGCGAAAAATGAGATGCTTCAATAAAACTCCTGATGCTGCACTCCTCTCCAAGTCCTGAATTTATCTCTCTCTCACTCTATCTCTCATCTATCTATCTTTATAGAATTCCATGTACCACAGTTGATTGATTGATTGATTGATCGGTTGATTTAGAGACAAGTTCTCACTATGTTGCCCAAGCTGGAGTCCAGATGCACGATCATGGCTCACTGTGGCCTCAACCTCCTGGGTTCAAGCGATTCTTCACCTCAGCCTTCTGACTGGCTGGGAATACATGCGTGCACCACCACGTTCTGCTAATTTATTATTATTATTATTTGTAGAGATGGGGTCTTGCTGTGTTGCACAGGCAGGTCTCAAACTCCTGGGCTCATGCAATACTCTTGCCTTGGGCTCCCAAAGTGTTGGGATTATAGACATAAGCCACTGTGCCAGGCCCCGTATCCCACAGTTGAGTGAAGTAAGCTGAGCTCTGACCTGATTCCTTTCCTTCTCCTTCCCTTGATTTGCCTAATGTCACACCTCAGTATGGAACTGATTTATCTCAAATCTATCCTGGGTACTGAAATAGACTTGGAATGAATTCCTGAATGGACATCTCATCTCACCTGATGCCAAGCAAAGGAACCAAGATGAGAAATGAATCTACACATCGTTCCAAGCAACTCTTTCAGGTCTATTATTCTTAACCTTTGATGATTCCTCCTCCTGATTCATTTTATTAAATTCTATTAAGAAAGACATGAAAGAAGCATAAAAGAAAAGTTGGCTGGGCCTACCTGGTATTTTATTCACAGGTCACATCTGGGAGGTATATATATTCTGTTTTTTAAATCTGATGGTTTTCCCAAAATATCTCCTTCTTGAAAAAAGCTACATAGTTTTGAGGCAATTTTATCGTTAACAATAATTCTCACTCAGTGAGACACTAACTTAGAACAATTCCCTGTAAATCTCCCAGTTTAGCCATTTATTGAATAAAATGATAATTCTACCAACTTAAATATTCTAGAGCCCATATTAACATGTGCTAAAGTAAGATTTTGTTATACCAGTCTCTGTACTTCTAGTATGCTTGAAATACTTCAAATTTTAAAAACAATAGCAAACATTATAAAGGAGCAATTTTCTATTATCTAGAAAATCTAGATCCACAAAAGGAGATGTAAAAAAAGGATTTTTGTATCATCATTAGTAATAGCAAAAAATTGCGACCAACTCCATAATCCATCAAAAGGAAAATAGCTACACAAAATACAGTATATTCATAGGACAGAATCCCATCTTGCAGTTAAAATGAATGATCTAGCTGCATATGTAACCACACAAATGCCCTTGTGGGGTGGGAAAGAAAGCATGTTGCAGAAAAACATACGCAGTAAAGGACCATTTAGGTCAAGCACCTGTGCACATACAAGTGCGTGTACACACACACACACACACACACCCTGAATCTAACCTTAAGGAAACATCAGACAAACACGAATTAAGGGACACGCTTCAAAATAATGGGCCCGTATTCTTCCAAAGAGTCAACGTCATGAAAGTCAAGGAAAGACTGAGGAAATGATCTAGAATGAAGGACGCTAAAGACACATGACAACCAAATACAAGGCATGATTCTGAACTGGATCCTTTCACTTTGAAGACCTTCTTGGGACTCTCTTCCAGCAAGGCTAAAGACAATTCTTCACACAAGATGGTAGCAACAAATCATAGGTACAGCCAAATTCACAGAAGATCAATTGAAAATTCTCATCGGCCGGGCACGGTGGCTCAAGCCTGTGGTCCCAGCACTTTGGGAGGCCGAGACGGACGGATCACAAGGTCAGGAGATCGAGACCATCCTGGCTAACACGGTGAAACCCCGTCTCTACTAAAAAATGCAAAAAAACTAGCCGGGCGGGTTGGCGGGCGCCTGTGGTCCCAGCTACTCGGGAGGCTGAGGTAGGAGAATGGTGTAAACCTGGGAGGCGGAGCTTGCAGTGAGCTGAGATCCGGCCACTGCACCCCAGCCTGGGCGACAGAGCAAGACTCCATCTCAAAAAAAAAAAAAAAGAAAATTCTCATCAATACCTTCAATCAAAAACTTTACTCGGATTATGCTATCAAACTTGCTTTAGAAATCAATACAGAAGATCCGCCCAGAATCCAGATTTGGTTTCAGAATCAAAGAGCTAGGCACAGATTCCAGAAAAGACCAGACCTGAGACTTCAGAGTCAAGCCAGAGCCAAAAGCAAGATCAACCTGGTAGAGAAGCCAGACGGTGTCATACTACCTACAGCACCTCTCAACTATGCATTCTCAACAAGGCATTTATGAAAAACTCATACCCTGGGATTGATTCCAGAGAACAACTTGCTAAAGAAATTGGTGCTCCAGGTCGGGCACGGTGGCTCACACCTGTAATCCCAACACTTTGGGAGGCTGAGGTGGGCAGATCACCTGAGGTCTGGAGTTTGAGACCAACCTGATCAAGATGGAGAATCCCTGTCTCTACTAAAAATACAAAATTAGCCGGGCATGGTGGCACATGCCTGCAATCCCAGCTATTGGGGAGGCTGAAGCGGGAGAATCACTTGAACCTGGGAGGCAGAGGTTGCGGTAAACCAAGATTACACCGTTGCACTCCAGTCTGGACAACAAGAGTGAAACTCCATCACAAAAAAAGAAAGAAAAGAAAAGAAGGGAAGAAAGAGAGAGAAAAGAAAAGAGAGAGAAAAGGAAAGAAAGAGGGAAGGGAAGAGAAGGGAAGGGAGGGGAGGGGAGGGGAAGGGAGGGAGAAGTCGGTGCTCCAAAGTCAAGAGTCCAAATTTGGTTCCAAAATCAAAGATCTAGATTTCATCTTCAGAGAAAAAGGGAACCTGTTGTGTCCTTAGAACAAGACAACCAGGGACAAGATCTCTGAGGGACTTCAAGGTACAGAAGATACACACAATAGCACCAACCTCACTAACAACTCTCACTTTTCTAGAGCCAGAACATGGTGAAAACACTCAAGTTCAGTGTATTTGCTATTATCAACTTGGGTCCCAAATCTCTCTCACGGTCTTCCTGGGAGTCTATCCTTCTGCTGAAACTGCAAGCTAAGACTTCTGAAGAGGGTAAAGAACGTGGCCAGGTGCCGTGGCTCACACTTCTAATATCAGCACTTTGGGAGGCTGAGGCAGGAATATTGCTTGAGCCCAGGAGATTGAAACCAGCCTGAGCAACATAGCAAGACCCTATGATAAAAAATAAAATAAAATAAAATAAATAAAAAGAACTGTAGGAGGCCAAGATAGGTACAAGAGGCACCACACTACCCTATTGACACAGCCTGGATCCAGAGTGCAGCAGACCTTGAGACAATGAAAATAAACTTAATAATAATAATAATAATAATAATAATAAAAGACCTCCTTGGGATAACTGGTAAATTATGAATGGAGTCTGAAGATGGCTGCTAGTAAAATGTCAATGCTAATTTTCTGATTTTGACGACTGTTTTGGGGCTTCTATAAGAAAATGTCCCTGTTTGCAGGAAATATCCTAATGAATTCAGGGGTGAGAAGGCATCAGGCTAACAACTTGCTCTCAAGTGATTTCAGAAAATAAAGTCCCTGATACTGCTCTCCCAACCTGTCTGCAAGTAAAAACATCATACACCTTATACCATATGCTAAAACTAACTCAAAATGGATCAAATATCTAAATGTAAAGGCTAAAACTAAAAAACTCTTGGAAGAAAACATAAAGAAAAAGCTTCATGATTTAGATTTGGCAATGATTTCTTGGATATAATATCAAAAGCACAGGCAACAAAAGCAAAAAATAGACAAATTGGATTTCATCAGAATTTAAAACTTCTGTACATCAAAAAACACCACCAACAGAGTGAAAAGGCAATCCACAGAATGAGAGAAAATATTTGCAGATCATCTATCTGTCAAGAAATTAATGTACAGAATACATAAAGAACTCCTGCAATTCAACAATAAAAAAACACAAACCAATTCAAAACTGGGCAAAGAACTGAAATAGATCTCCAAAGAAGATATACAAATGGCCAATAAGCACATGAAAAGATGCTCAACATCACTAATCATTAGAGAAATGTAAATCAAAACCACAACGAGATACACTGCACACTTATTAGGATGACTAGTATCAGAAAACACACACACACACACACACACAAACAGCCAACGTTGGTGAGGATGTGGGGAGATCAGAACCCTTGTGCATTGCTGGTAGGAATGTAAAATGGTACAGACACTGTGGAAAACAGTATAGTGGTTCCTCAAAAAATTAAACAAAGAACTACCATATGATCCACAACCTGTACCTAGGTATCTACCCAAAAGAATTAAAAGCAGGATGTTGAAAAGATATTTGTACACCAGTGTTAACAGCAGCACTATTCACAGTAAGTAAAAAGTGGAAATAACCCAAGTGTGCATGGATAAATGAATGGATAGACAAAATGTGGTATACAAGAGAATATTCTGTGGCCATAAAAAGAAAACTCTGACACATGCTATGAACATAAGGCTCAACATGGATGAATCTTGAAGAAATTATGCTAAGCGACATAAGCCAGTCACAAAGATACAAATACCATATGAGTATTCATATGATACTCAGAGTGGTCAAATTCAAAAGGCAGAAAATATTACAGAAGGGTCGTTGCCAGCAGCTGAAAGGAGAAGAGAATTGGGAATTACTATTTAAGGGTAAAGTTTCAGTTTTGTAAGATAAAAAGAATTCTGTAGATAGGCCGGGAGCAGTGGCTCACACCTGTAATCCCATCAGTTTGGGAGGCTGAGGCGGGTAGATCACTTGAGGTCAGGAGTTTGGGACCAGCATGGCCAACATGGTGAAACCTCATCTCTACTAAAAATATAAAAATTAGCCAGGCGTGGTGGCCCACGCCTGTAGTCCCAGCTACTCGGGAGGCTGAGGCAGCAGAATTGCTTGAATCCGGGAGGAGGTTGCAGTGAGCTGAGATCACTCCACTGTACTCCAGCCTGGGTGACAGAGCGGGACTCCCAAAAAAAAAAAAAAAAATTCTGTAGATAGATGGTGATAATAATAGTTGCATAACAATGTGAATATACTAATGCCACGAAACTGTATACTTAAAAAGTTTAGGTTATGTACAATTTAACATAATCTTAAAAAATCTTCTGACATACACGCACCCAGAGATACCACGTGTAAATCTGGGTAAACATATTTTTGTTAAGTCTGGAAGTAAATACATAGAACTTATTAACGGCGCTACCTCTGAGAATGAGAGTTATTGTCAAAAATATTTTTAGTGTATCTTAAACTTCTAAATTCTTAAAAGAATATTGATTTTATGTATTAGGTATAACAAAAATTGATATAAAAATGCTATTTTATGGACTCATGAGAAAAAAGATAGGAAAATAACTGTTTCTATAAAAATACCTTTTTACCCAGGAATACTATAAAAGCTTACTATCAAAAAATAACATTTCTAAATTGTTACTTTCCAGTTAATACACTGCTTGCTTGCTTGGAATTTTTTTTTTCAAGTAGTAATTATGATAATAAGAGACTCTTCCCAAGAGAAAATGAAGGGGGCAAAGGGACAACATGAAAAAAAAAAAAAAAATCCTCAGAGCATAAGCCCAGATCTGGTCTGGATTTCAAAATGAAATTTTATAGAACTTGTACTTATCCCCTGAAGGTTTCATGACCCAACAATGACACGAATGGTTAATAATAGCCTTTGCCCTCCCTCTGCAGTCAAACAGCGATGCAATTCCTGAACAGAGCCACTGCCCGGGGGATATTATGTGAGTATCATGTTCCTGACTTAGCAGGAGAAGTAGAAAATGGAAACAAGGCCACAAACTTAGATCTTTCCATTACACAGAAATTGAGGCTTCCGGGCTTCACTTTCATGATTAAAAATAGAAAAAGAAATTGACTTCACATTTTATGGAAAATAGTCAAAGGAATATATTTTATGTGAAGAATATTCACAGACATGCCATTCTTTTGTGTTTCCTATTGACAGAAATCATTGCGATGGTGGAGCTAGTGAGGCATGAAGTGGCTGCTGCAAGACTCTTGACCAGCCAGCAGCAAGAGGCACGCTGGAGCCCACAGTAGGACAACCTTCTCCAGTCCTGACTTCCACTCCGCCTCTGGAGCAGCTGCCTTCCTTCTGACAATGACTCTCCATAATTTCCAAGCTCAATGAACACCAAGAAACATACTTTTCCAAAAATAAATCTTTCTTTTTCTGACAAGCTCCTATGACAGACATTTAGAAATTTCCCTGAAAATATTAGCTACAATAGTATACATAAATCAAATTCAATATACATGTTTCTTGGGCTTTTTACAGTATCTTTTTATAATTAATGTTTTTGTATTTGGGGGAAAACTGGGCAATAGTGAAACATTTGGCTTCATGTTGACCAGAAAAAAGGAGCCTGCTTCCCTGAACTTACTTTTTTTTTCCTTAAATAAAAAAAAAAAAAAAGAAAAGAAACCATCAAACAAGTTCTGGCTTTTGTGTCCAGACTGTGCCCAAGGATCACTAAAAACCAGGGGTGAACATCGCACTCCTTGATGTCTAATATCTGATGTCATCATAGAAACTCATGACATGGAATCCCTCCACTGTGCTGGCCTTGGAGGCAAGAATGGGGTCATTCTTGCAGTGAACTGTAGGAGGCTGAACTTTGCAGTATTACTCTCTAATGCTCAAGCCACAGTATGAAAGAACCAAACATGAGTCACTGACACAAAAGCTCTACTGTGGAAGGCAGAATGTGAGAGTGGTTGAGGGCCTCTGAAGTGTATCCAGACAGCTCCTAAATGTCCTCTCTGCCACCCTGTCACAAGCCACACATCCCCCGATCCCCAGCCTACACTAAACCCAATCTCATCCATCTCTGCAAATACACATCAGAGCTCTTAACATTCTAATAGGTCTTTGGCTTACTAACAATAAAACTCAAATTCCTTACCTTGGCCCATGAGGCCTTGTTCCACCAAGCCCAGGTCACAGCTCTGGCCTCAGGTCCTGCCCCTCTCCCTCTCACCCTCCAAGCTCCAGCCACACTGGCCTTTCTTCCACCAGTCACCCTAGAGCTCTGTATCTGCTGACCTCTCTGTCTGGCACACTCTTCCTTCAGTCTTCACTGGCTCCCTCTTATCTCAGCATCCTTCCCTAGTGCTTGTACCTAAGGGGACCTCTACCCAACAGCATTCTCTACACCTAACCCTGTTGGATTTCTTTGTATCATCAGAATTTTAAATTATACTTGTTTTTGTTTGTTTCCCCACTAGAATGGAGGCTTCATGAGGGTACAATGTTGGTTCAGTGCTGGACCTACATGCAGGGCCAGCACAGAGCAAGCACCCAATAACAATCTGCTGGATGAATATATGGGATGAGTAGGTAGTGGGCAGGTGACTGGATGGATGGATGGATGGATGGATGGATGGATGGACGGATGAGTAGGCAGATGGATGGACACATGGGTGGATGGATAAGTGGATAAATGAACAAGCAAACAAACTAACAAACAAATGAGCATAAGCTTTTATTCAAGGGCATTACTACTAGGAAATCCTTGCCACACCATGTCATAGGGAGCCAAAGGTAGGAAGAAAGGCCTTGCCTGGATGGGTACTGAGGTAAGTGTCATGTGTGAAGAGCTACCTATCTGAAATGAACCTTAAAAGATGTGGAAGATGTCAGCAGGTAGAGACAGGGAAAGAGTTCATTTCAGGTGGATGAGCAGAGACACAAAGGAGAAAAAATTGTGATGCTTACTTATGAAACAGTAAATAATCTGCAGGAAACTAGTCTACAATTCACTGTGAAAAGCTTTTACCATGAACTGAATAGGTAATAATATATCATAAAATATGAGCCCTTAATAATTTCCCATGTGTGTTTAAATGTAAATGATCAGCCAACTGCCCACGGAAGCCTCCACATTCATGCATTTCATTAAATTACAATTTCCATGCAGACGCTAAGATGTCGATCATCCTGGGTTTTTATTCCAGTTCCATTAACACTTCGACAGATGAGTAAGGCATTCCATGTCTGGTACTCAGAAAGCCAATAAAACTATAAATTACTTTCAACTACAAGTCTTAAAGAGGCTACACCACTACAATCTTGCCCAGTCATTGAGCAATCCACATGCTGGGCTCATCTCTCCCAGGAAAAAAGTTATTCTCCCAGCACATGCCTCACTGTCACCCAGTAGAGAGGCCGATCATCAGTCACTAACATATTGAGCTGTTGCTGCTGCATCGGCTTTTCCCTGACACACCTGTAATTGTGTTGAGAAGGCACCATGTTCTGGAAACATTTTCATCACTGCCTGTGTGGTGGGGGGAGGAGGTGTTGGGAGATTGAGGGCTCGTTGATGAATAAGAACAGCCTCACATGTGACCTCAATAATCAAGCAAAGCCATCTTGCTTCCTGGCAGCTGCAGTAACATAGGTTGTAAAGTATTTTTAGACATTTGGGGGTAGGGAAGGGAGGGCAGGGTGGTCCAGAAGAAACCAAAGCGTGGAGCAGATGATCACTGCAAGGCCTGATTCTCTCTATTCCAGTAGTTCTCAAATGTTAGTGTGCTTAGGAGCACACAAAGACCTGGTTAGAAACATAAATGGGCTACTCGCCTGCTTTCCAAGTCCAGACATTCCAGGAACTCTGGCTCAGAAAACCTGGGTGGGCCCAGGACTCTGCATTTTAGTAAGCACCACGGGTGGCTTGATGCCAGTGGTCCTCAGTCTGCCGTTTGAAGAACACTAACACCAACCCCTGGATGACTCTGGTAGAGAAAGAATATGTAAGCTCTGCACATGACAGCCCCCAAGTCCACCAGCATCTTCACTTCTTGGGACCTGAAGAAAATGTGACAAAAGTCCTGGGCTCCTTTCTCCCAGCAAAAGGCACTTGCACACATCCACACACACAAAACTTGTGGGATAAGCTCAGACCAGTCTGTGAGCCCCTAAGAGTCTACTTAATCCAATTCACACCCCGCTGGCCCAGCCTAACCTTCTCTTAGAGACTAAGATTTAAAAGATAACTACCTCATCAGTCATTACAGACTACACCTATACTGCAGCAAGCTGGCAAATACCTCTATGTAGATGAGTGTTTTATCTACACCTTTAAAAAAAGTATAGTAAGTGCTGCATTTTTTAGATTTCTATCACTTCCAGATCATTCATTCTCTCTCCATTAGTAATGCAAATGTTTCGGCAAGGTTTTCTACAAAACACCACTGACTGGCAGAACATTTTTCTACAATTACCCGGGACTATAAAGCTCCTGGTAAATTACTTAACAAGCTAAGAATTCCCAATTAAAATATTGAGTTTGTTTAACTAAATTATTGCTATGCACAACGTACAAATCCATGGAAGGAAAAATTCTACCTCTCTCCCTTGAGAATAAAAAGGATGATGTTAATCTTTGGCAGGTCAAGTCAGTAAGGTAAGGAGTTTTTTTTAATACACACACAAATGAGATTATAAGATTAAAATAACTAGGAATCTGCCCAAAACACATATACAGGAACAAACAAATAAAGCCCTTAAACCTTAAATGCACTACCCTATTAGTGTCCTGAGAGATTGGTTTAAAGTAAAACAGATGTTTTGCTCTGGTTGGAGATTAGAAATGTCTTATGTGTCAATGGTAGAAGAGAAACAGATCCTAGTTTTTAATTTACCAGACATATTCCAATAGCAGAGAAAAAAACTCTTTTCAATTTTTGCAATTTCCTTAACTTGTGCTATGGATTTAAGACAGTAAGGTGAAAGTCAATTGATTAATCAATTCATCAATGGGTCCCCAACAAAGAGACAGTCATGCCAGCCTTGTAAAGGCTTCTTTTTAGCCCAATATGAGCTGACTTAGGACAACCATCTATTTAGAAACAAATTAAAGTGATAAAAGTGATTCCCTACAGCTCTCCACCAGGAAGAAAAACATCTGCTAAGCTCCCACCCTTTCATACCAAACATTCATGCAATAGGCAGGCATTTCCCCAGGCACTGACAAGGACTCAGGATACATTCTGACTGTGCAGAGCAGTGGGCTGGGCTGAGTGAGGTCAGGAGCCCCACCATCTCTACACCCAACCCACTCCCCAGAGGGTTGAGCTGATCTCATAATTCATGGAAAGCAGGTGTTCAGACAGAAAGGATCAGAAATCCAGGTGTGGTTCCATGTGTGGTGAGAGGTCTGGCCAGGTGGCGCCCTAGCCCTGGTAGGAGGCCTTCCATGCGGCAGCCTAGGTCCCAGAAGCCAGTGTCACTGACAAAGACTACACAACAGCAACAACTCTCTAATGAGGACGCTTTGCTGAGTTCCCACTACTGTTTTGGTGATACTTCAGCATAAACAAAGCTGGACTCTCAGTCAACGTTTGTTCAATAAATTAATATAACAAAATGAACTAATATTACTGGAGTAATTGACAGGATCTGGCTACCATCTTGGCAACCAGACTTTAAAACATACTCCTGCAGCAAGTCAACAACTCGAGCTTGGTTCAGGCCATGTGAACATTGAAGCTGAAACCAACCGCAATTAGGGAGCTAGAATCTAGAATTCAAGCCTAAAAACAGAGTGAAAAGGAGTACATTTAAATAACTGTTCTTCCATGAATAGATGCAAAGTTATTAGCAACAACATAATTCTTCCTTATATTCAGAGTACTTCTCATCTGATTTGTCCCCCAAACTGAAATATGTAGCAAGTGAGAGCTCCCCTCTATGCACCCGTGATGGGGCCACCTGGTAGAAGCAAGCCACCTGTGTGTTCATGTGTCCTTCATTTCACCTCTGGATTCCACAGCAGGTAATGAAAAGGCTGCCCCTGTCACTGGAAGTATAAATATATAAAAACCAAATGGAATTTTTTTCCCCCACAGCCCCTTACCCTACACATTTCTTTCAGATCCTACAGAAGCCATGAATGTCTCAACTCGACATTCCAAGGTCCAGGCACAGGGATGAATCTTGCTGATAAGACAAGTATACAGAGAAAATTATGGACAAAGCAATAGTGATACTCAGATGAGCGTAAAATTAATAGCTCCGTAAAATTAATGGCACCAGGTTTCGCTAGCCAACTCATCCCAGTGATTTGTCAATAAACACGTCCGTTAACTCAAACATGTATATTTGAAAGTTCATTTTTTTAGCTCCTTCCAGCATTTCAATTTAATGACGTCTTTAATGGCACTAAATAAATGAGAACGTAAATAATTAATGGCAACACTATGAACTAAGTGGGCCCTAGGCCCCAGGGAAGAGTCCTTCAATTACCAAATGGCCCTTCTCATCAGGAAAAACCTCCATCTGCTCCCCCATCCATGTGAGGCTCAGGAAAACAAGCCCTACTCAGGGGAAGGGCACTTAAGATTAAAACAAGACAAGAATAAGCTTCTACCATAGACATGGCAGGCTAGAGTGTTATCTCCCAATATCTAGCCACCAATGGAAGAGGTCATGTACCAGCAATCATGCACTAGGCAATAATAAGCAGGATGTTCCTACCAGAATCATGTTCTCTTGCAAAAAATGTACCAGGAACAACAGCAGTCAGTTGGTTCCGCTACTGCTTCCATGTCCTGTTCCCTTTGGAAATATGTCCTTTGGAGCAAGAATGTAATGTCCTCCTTCCAACTTCTCACTGCCAGAACATAGCATGAAACCCATGCAGCAGCCTATAATATGATGGGTATGCTATATGGAAAGCATGCAGGTGTTGCAGCAGCCAGTTCTGCAAACAAGCAGCGGTCCAGTTAGAAAGGCAAACTGCTGGTTACCTTTACCAGCCCAGTCTTCACCAGCAGTAGCTGCATCACATAAGCAGAGCTCTGAGATTCTTGAAAATAAGAATCTACCCCTATTTGAAATAGAAATTTGAAAACAATTGGGAATCCCTTCTACTTTCCATATCCTTAAAGGTCAGCTAAAACCTCCAGTCCCCTAGGAGGCCCGCTTGGCTGAGCAGCAACAGCAGTAACAATGGCCTTCTCTGAACCCGGGACATTCATAGACACCACAGCCCGCCAGCTGTGAGCACCACTGCTAAACAAACACCACTCCTCCCACCCACAGACACCTCGCAGGATAGGGCAGTGAACAACACTCAGGGAGCTTGAGTTTTATGAGTGGTATGGATCATGATAGCAGATGGTGTGAAGTCTGTGAAATAAACCACCAGAGCAACAGGGCAGAGTGGCCAAATGGGTCTCCTGGGAACTGTGGGGGTCAGAGAATCTTGGAGAATGAGGAGGAGACTCTGGAATTGAGACAAGAGCTCCGAAGTAGGAAAGAGCTTGACCTTTTCAGCAAGGGAGAGGAGGCAACAGCAGATACAGTAGGTGAAGTATAGGGATGGAGGGAAAGATGGCCGCAGAGCAGGCAAGAGAGGGCCACGGACGCCTGGTCACTCAGGCCCTGGGAAATGACAGCAAGGAATGCAAGGCTTCAGCAAAATGCACTTGGAAGGCACTGAAGAGTTCTAAGGAGGAGCACAAACTCAACGGTCTTGTAACCTTTCCTAAGTTGCCTTATGCTGTCCACCTCTTTCACTGGCATTAACCTTTCAGGTTTATGTTGCCCAAAATCTATCCCTGGCTGCACAGGCTGGGCGGCAGCAGTTCCTTCTCTTCCTCACAGTGCCTAGCACACCATCAAATACCAAAATGACACTTGGTGCTTACGTACACACACAAATACATGCACACACACCCACATGCACACACGCATGGGCACACCCATCCACATATACACACACATACATATATGCACATATACACATGCACACATATACATCCATATACATACACACACACATACATTGTTCATTTGTTCAGATAGTTTAAAGAACTTATTTATATTTTAAAAGAACCTGCTAAAAGAATCATTTTTCTATAATGTTGAAATTTGCCAAAAGAACCATTTTTCTTTAATGTAATTGTAGCAGTTTTCATTACTGATTGGAATATAATGGAAAGGCTGGGCGCGGTGGCTCAAGCCTGTAATCCCAGCACTTTGGGAGGCCGAGACGGGTGGATCACCAGGTCAGGAGTTTGAGACCAGCCTGGCTAACACGGTGAAACCCCGTCTCTACTAAAAAATACAAAAAACTAGCCGGGCGAGGTGGCGGGCGCCTGTAGTCCCAGCTACTTGGGAGGCTGAGGCAGGAGAATGGCGTGAACCCGGGAGGCGGAGCTTGCAGTGAGCTGAGATCTGGCCACTACACTCCAGCCTGGGCGACAGAGCGAGACTCCGTCTCAAAAAAAAAAAAAAAAAAAAAAAAAAGGAATATAATGGAAAAATAAAACACTGAGAATTAAAAGCTATATTGATAGAAACACATGTTTATCTATCAGTAAAAAGAATTTGGCTATGTTCTTCCTATCAAAACAAAAGCAAGCAAATTAGCTATTTGCTCCAAGAGGAAGCTCCTTCTAATTTGAGAAGAAAAGGCAGAGAGAGGCCCCAGGCACAGGCCAGCACCAACCTAACACAGGACCCTTCTGCGCCTACCCGCCGCCACCTACTGGAGAGCTGGGGGCAAAGCGCAGTGCAATGCACAAGATCTGAGGCTTTTGGGGATCAGGAAACTGGTCCACGTAAATGAAATTGACACAAGACAATTTGTGTATTTAAAAAGAAAACTCCTAAAGGATTCAGAAATAACTAAAAGTCTTTTTTATCCTTATAAGTTAACATGGCTCGTTAGAAGTTTAAAAAATGCCTACTTGAGGATTTTTTGATTTGGGGACAGTAGGTTATGTATAAAGTGTACAACATGATGCTCTGATCTACACACACATAGTGAAGTGATTACTACAGTCAAGTAAATTACATGTCCAGCATCTCACACAGTTACCATCTTTTATTCTGTGTGCACTGAGAGTTCCTAAGTCTACTCCAGAAGTTCCTAAATCTACTCCCAGTGCACAATATGATACTGCACTCCTTGTGGTGTACATTAGATCTTGAGACTTACTCGTCTGAAATAACTGCATCTTTGTACCCTTTGACCTAAACAAGAAGAGGGTACTGGTTGAAAGAAAGTTGAAGATTCTAAAGGCAAAAGGTATTATTCTACCATTTCCAGAAAAATATTTAGAATGAAAAAAAGTTAGACTAAAATTTTTCTCCAAATAGAGTTAAACCAGAATAATAAATGAAGACTATGGGATAATGATCAAATAGAACCGGAGGGAGTAGCCAGAGGCAAGAGGAAAACCCAGAGAGAATGGCGTCCTGGGAAACAAGGCTCCAGCCATTTCCAGGGGCAAGTGGGCAACAGTGGCAAGACAGGGGTTCTGAAAAATGGGCATGAAATAAAGCAATGTGAGGTCACCGGGGCCCTCGGTCGGTGAGAACCTTTACAGACCCAAGGACACTACTAAAAATACAAAATTAGCAGGGCGTGGTGGTGGGCACCTGTAATACCAGCTACTCAGGAGGCTGAGGCAGGAGAATGGCTTGAACCCAGTAGGCGGAGGTTGCGGTGAGCCAAGATCGTGCCATTGTGCCCCAGCCTGCGCAACAAGAGCAAGACTCCACCCCCCAAAAAAAAAAAAAAATCTGGCTTTGAATAGGTTGCCCAGCTTCACGTTTCCATTGTGCTGTCCCTTTACCGCTGCATCACTGGCCATCACAGCATTCTAGCAAGGGAGGGAGACCAGGAAGGAAGAATGGAAATGTTTGCGCAGTCCTTCCTCCTCTGCTTGCCAGGCCCTATGTGTCTCTATCCAGTGAGTGCGTTAATTAAGCCTTTACAAGTATGCTAAGCATCTGTGAGACCACACAGGTTCCAAGGACTATTACACATTTCCTTTCTCTACTTTAATTAACTTTTATTTCATGAAAGTTTACAAATTGGCAGCAAATCCAGGTCAGACATTGCTTTAGAAAAATGGGGATTTACAGCGAACCTTGAGGGACACATCCACCCACACCTGGGACCAAACCCACTTCAGGTAACCATTCAGAATGGGTGAACCAGCCAATCCAGGGCCATTGCTCTGCTGCCACCCAGGGGCGGGTGGGCGCCATGGCACCTGGCCAGGGGAAGAGAAGCCCAGGGGAAGAACCTGGCTCTGCACAGGACATGTCCTCTGGAATCAAAGGTAGGAGGAGGCAAGGGAGAAGTGCTGTACCCACCCACCACGGTACTCAGGAGTGCATTGTAAACATGCATTCTTGGGAAGGCAGGTATTAAAATAAATACAAGGTTACAGCAATTATGCATTTCCTCAGACCAAGGACTGTTCCAGGGACTAAAGATGTTACAGGCACCCAAGGGATGGAGCCAGGCACCAGACTCCAGGCTTACCTGCTTTGGGTCAGAGGTAGCAGTGCCGGGAGCTGGCGATTCCAGCTCTATGGTCACAGGCCCATCATTCTGAATGTGCACCTGCATGTAGGCCCCAAACTTGCCATCTGAAAAAGCAATCCAAACAGTTACCAAAAATGGAGACCCCAGATTACTCCATCCAAAAGCACACTGTATTAGTTCATTTTCACACTGCTAATAGAGACATATTCAACACTGGTCAACTTACAAAAGAAAGAGGTTTAATGGACTCACAGTTCCTCATAGCTGGAAGGCTTCACAATCATGGCAGAAGGCAAGGAAAAGCAAATCAGATCTTACATGGATGGCAGCAGACAAAAAGACAGAGACCTTGCAGGGAAACTCCCGTTTTTAAAACCGTCAGATCTCGTGAGACTTATTCACAAAATGAGAACAGCACAGGAAAGACCTGCCCCCATGATTCAATTACCTCCCACCAGGTTCCTCCCACAAAACATGCGAATTTTGAGAGTTACAATTCAAGATGAGATTTGGGTGGGGGCACAGCCAAACCATATCACACACCTAGATCAGCGTGATCCAAAACCCAGGTCACACTGAGAGAAGGAGGTTGACTGGGAGGAGGATCGGCCAGTCAACACAGGAAAAGTTGGCCAGCCCTGTAAGAGGGATGGAAATGTGGGATTAAGTAGCACAGATGCTGCTGTGTGCCCAACAGACTTGGCAAGAAATAAAAGGTCTGGTAACACCAACGGTGGGAAAGAATGTGGGTTACTGGGACTGTACATGATGGGAAGGCAAACACAGAGCATTCTGGAAGGCCATGTTTGCACTGTATGCAGTGAAGCCCTCCATCTCCCTCCATGGAAGGCATAGCTTTTGGGCCTGCTGGGGCACAGGCAGGCCTCACACCCTGAGGTCCTTCCACAACTTGGGTGACCTCCATGAGTCTTTGTTCCTGCCACCACAACCTCACAAATTCCACCTCTGAGTCTTTCCTAGCAGTGGTCCTTAACTTCAGAAGGACTCAGCAAAATGGGCATGCCAACAGAGAGCTTTCTTTGGCCCACAGACAGTAGCATTGGAAATTGTATCAGAGGCACCCAAGCTGCTGGCCATGTTTATCAGCAAGATTAATCTAGATCCTACTGGATGGTCAAAGGTGCTTAAATAATGATGACTTTCCATGACCTCCTATCAGATTAAAGTGGCCGTTCAAATCAACAGAGCTTTTGTCTTATCCATGTCAGACTAACTAAAAAGACATCAGCTGAGAAGGAAATCATGTGTTTAATTGCATGCTAAAATTACGGCTACAATTAGTAGAAAATTTCAGTCACTGCTCTCCTCAGGGAGGCTGAAGGCAGGCTCAAGAGGACAGGAATTATTTCCGATCTTGAATTTCTGTTGCCAGGATATACAGCATATGCTTCACCTTGTTTATCATTCCAAATAGCAAGAAATTTATTTTCTCTTCCTGTTTTTCTTCAGTTAAGAATAGAACTATTATGTGAATTTCCATCTGTACAGATGATAAATCCAAAGACATGTTTTAAGAGATCTTAAAATGGTAACTTTTTTTTCCAGCCCAGATCAAAGGGTAAAGCCCCCAAGAGGAATTATGCTAGCCAGGGAAAATAAACACATTTTTAAAAACACACACACACACACAAAAGCATATCTATAAAACGACATCTGGGCTCCTACGGTGATATAGTCAAGTTGTTCTTGAATATTAAGTCCCAGGGTTCTTTCTACCCAGAGCTGCAGGTTAAGCACGTGTTAAACACACTTATGCTGCATGTTTAAAGCAGGAAAGCTCTCAGCTGGAGCCTAATCACCCATGAACTCATCTCCAGCAGAACTTTCCAAGGTCCTAACAGCTGCAAACCAGAGTGCCTCCCTGCAGATTGCCTGTGTAGCTACAAAAACTGGTGTCCACGTCCCTTTGGACAATGCTTCACTGACTTTTGCCGCCAGCCAAGAAGGCTCACACCACCTCTCCGGGCCCCAGTTTGTTCTGGTACAACAGGACAGTTGTCCTGGGATGGTTACAAAGGTGCACACAGGTTAGTACACAGGCCAGCACAGTGAGTGTACAGGAAATCATAGTCACTATTATTACTATTGTCATGCCTACCACTGTCCATGGTAGTATATGGGCAAATTGCAGGGATGGGACAGAAAAATACTGTCAAAAAAGTATACTCTGAAAGAAAAATGGGGAGAACAAAAGCCATGTACCATTGCTTCTTGGCCTGGCTGGGAACAAGCCCACATTCTCTGCTCTCCAGAGCTGGCCCTGTGTGGCCACGACTGGGCTGAACCTCAGCCAACCTCTGGGGACCAGTATGGGACATGGGCACTAGACAATGAGCCTCAGGCCAACCCATCTAAGCACATCCCCTAAAGGCAGTTCTCTGCCACCAAGGAAGCATTCTCACCCTGCAGGTTTCCTCTTCGTTCTAGTTTCAATCTGTTCAGAACCTGAGTAGGCAGGAGGCTGTTACTGATGGAAACCCCAACAGTGGGTTACAGGCTGGAACATCAAGAAATTCAGCAAATGAGTGGCATCGCGGGGTTCAAAATAAGCCTGGGGCCAGGCTGGAGCCACCACCTGCTAGAAGAGTTTGATCTGGATGTGCAGGATTGTGCCTAGAGTCTTTGGGAGTATGACTCTGGAAGCCGCTAGCATCCATGGTGGCTCTGTCCTCAAGTACAGAGCTGCTTCTACAGAGACAGGAGTGTTCCTTGGCATCCCCAGTGCCCCAGAGGCTGGGCCAGTGCCAGTGAACCACCGCTGGAACAACACAGCAGCAGAGGCCTGGCCCAAAGGTGCCTGGAAAGCTGAGGCAAAGGTTCTGAGGCCTTAGGCAGAGACCAGTAGCACTGGGAATGACATGTCCTAAGTGACTTGGAGGTGAAAATATCTGTTTCGTCAGCAAATGGGTACATTATAGGCCCTTCAGGCCCTGGCAGCTGATTTTCTCACAGTTTGAGGGCTAGGCCTAGGTCTGACTCCATTTCATACTCGGGGCCATGGAGGGAACTGGAAAGGCAGACCTGGGGCTCTTGTGGCTTCTTCCCAGGCTTTGGGCTCCCCTTATCAGGGTTCTCTGCTTGGCTCTGCAACTGCACAGAGGTGGTGTCTACATCTGAGGGTGGTGTCTACAAAAGATTCATTTCTTGGAAACAAGTGTCTCAAGCCTGGAACTTTGTAGCAAGAAGCATTGGGGGACCCAAAATACCTAATGATGGAAAAGCGAGGGCACCTTTCACTAACAGGGCCACCCTCAACTCCAAACTAAAGAGTGTCAAAGCCATGAGAAGAAATAAACATTAGGATGCTAAATGCCTAGGACCAAAATTCACCTTTAGCTGGGAAGTTAAATTCCCAACTATGCCTACATGCTGAGGTCATAAATTCAAGGCAATTAAGGTAGCCTTGTTGTGCAACAAGAGATCCAAGGCAAGGAGCTCCCTGATTATCAAACTTTGCTCAGGTATCTCTGGGCCCTGCTGGGGTCCTTGACATCACTCTGCCTGGGGTAACTCTGTAGGGTTGAAGGCTGTATGGTTGTCTAACTGAGGCTCAAGGAAGCCTGTGTGAAGATGATGCAGTGTTTGAGGCCCCCAAAGGACCTACAAGGACACCTGTATGACACATCTCAGACATGGCTTGGACAAGGCTGCTGCATGAACCCAAACTCAATCGAGCATGGACACCCTTCCACAAAGAACAGCAGGGAAGGTGGCTTCTGAGCTCATGAGGTCATGGGATGTGATTTCATATCTTACTTCCTTTGGTCTTCAAAGCTTTTGGATTTGACTACGTTTTAATCTTGGCCTGTAATTTCTCCCTGGGACTGTGATAATGGGATAGGGTCTGCATTCAAATCCAGTGCATTTCCATGTTGCTGGCATTTTATTATGAGTTTCTCATGTATTTTACTATTGCAGTATATTGTCACTTAACCTCACTGCAGCAGCTCTGGTGTGCTGGGCTGGGCATTGTGGCTGTACACGGCTTGGGAATCAGCCTAGGGAATAAGTCTTCACCTTGGGAGCAGAGTGGCCTTGGAAGGGCTTCATGGCAAGGTTCTGACCCAGTTCAGAGCCTCCAGAGACAAAAGACACAGCAGGAGCAGCCTAACAAAGGCTCCAAGGTAGACTGGTCTGAGTTGGTAAGGCTTCCTTCCCTGACAGGGCAGCCCCACGGCCAGAGTGAGCCTCTGCTCAGAACCACCTTCCATCAGTTCCTGTCACCCCCATGAGACAGTCCCTGGAGTAGCATGCCCTCTATTGTGCATGCTCTTTTTCTGTCTCTACACACACACACACACACACGCATGTACAGTTCTTCTTGTAATTATTGTTGAGAAGTAAGACAAAGTGATCCCTGTAAGTTTTCCTAAGTTAAAAGTATGTTATTATTATAGTACCATAGAATACACGGGAGAAGTGGCTCACTCAGGCTGCTGTGTTGGGTATGGCCTGAAAGGAGACCCAGCTGGAGGCAGGAGGCCCATTAAGAGGCTGTCACAAAAATTCAGATGAGAGATGCAGATGGCCTGTGCCAGGGTGGGTGTAGAAGTGGCGCTCTGCTCTCAGCTTCCATGTGCATGTATGTCCCAGGTGAGGCAAACAGGATTTGCTGATAAACCAGATGTGGGGAGGAGGAGCCACACCAAATTCTGAAGTTTCACCCCATAAGTGCATTTATTAGAAAATAAGACTAAAACCGAATGAAATAAGAAACTAGGAAAACAAACCAAATAAATCACACACTCATTAAAGCGAAGACGATGAAGGGAAAAGAGTGAAGAAGATTAAAGCAAAACAATGAAATACCAAAAAAACTAAAAACGCTGATTAAGAAAAAAAGGGGGGAAATACAACCAAACCACATGAGAAAATGAATGTGATTCTAGATATAGAGATCTTTCAAAACCATTTTAAAAATCTATAAAATTGTCTTCCAATAAATTGGAAAATCCAGCTGTGAAGGAGACGACAAGTAAAGTTCACTGCCCAGAGGAACTTGAGGGATGCTGGGAAACTGACCAGAGCAATAGCCAAGGAATCCAGCCCAAAAAGATCACTAACAAGTTCTATTAAGCAGTAATGCCTATGTGATTTAAATTGGTCCAGACCACAGAAAAAGATGTAAAGCTTTCTACTTTGTTCTGCAAGGCCAGTATCACCCTCACACTAAAATTAGACAGGAATATTTTTTAAAGCATAGACAAATTTCTCCTTTGAATACAGATGCAAAAATTCTACACTAACAACACTTGGGAAATTTCTTGTAGGCATATATTAGAAGAACACTATGCAGTGGCCAGGGAAGGTTTAATCAGCATGGCTCACGATTAGGAAACGCATTTCTTTTATTTATTTATTTTTTTTTTCTTTTTTTTTTTTGAGACAGAGTCTCGCTCTGTCACCCAGGCTGGAGTGCAATGGCGCGATCTTGGCTCACTGCAAGCTCCGCCTCCCGGGTTCACGCCATTCTCCTGCTTCAGCCTCCCGAGTAGCTGGACTACAGGCACCCACCACCATGCCCAGCTAATTTTTTGTATTTTTAGTAGAGACAGGGTTTCACCGTGTTAGCCAGGATGGTCTCGATCTCCTGACCTTGTGATCTGCCTGCCTCAGCCTCCCAAATGCTGGGATTACAGGCATGAGCCACTGCGCCTTGCCCAAAAAGTTTCTTTTAAAAAGTAAATATATTAGCCAAGATGTCCTGGAGCTAGTAATTGAAGGCTAACCAAGATAATGAGATTCACCCAGCCGTTTTAGCATACACAGATTATTTAAGAGTATAACCGGGCCGGGCGCGGTGGCTCAAGCCTGTAATCCCAGCACTTTGGGAGGCCGAGATGGGCGGATCACGAGGTCAGGAGATCGAGACCATCCTGGCTAACACGGTGAAACCCCGTCTCTACTAAAAAATACAAAAAACTAGCCGGGCGCAGTGGCAGGTGCCTGTAGTCCCAGCTACTCGGGAGGCTGAGGCAGGAGAATGGCGTGAACCCGGGAGGCGGAGCTTGCAGTGAGCTGAGATCTGGCCATTGCACTCCAGCCTGGGCGGCAGAGCGAGACTCCGTCTAAAAAAAAAAAAAAAAAAAAAAGAGTATAACCATTATTAAAAATACAAAAGATGTTTTTAAAGTCCTAATTTATTTTTACATTTCTAATGCAAAATATATATGGAATAAACATTTCAAACAAAAAAGATGGATTGATTAAGCAAGTACTTCAGTAATAAGTGTTATAGGCAAAGACCATGAATGGAGGCTAAAATTAGTGAGTGGGAGCAGGTTGAGTAACAGGATATTTGCATAGTCTCAAATTATCTCCACAAGAAACACTGACCAATTACAAAGTGGAAAACAGTAACTTGACAGAGAAAAATCTGGCAAATAACGAGACACGTCAACATCATGTGCCCCAACACGACGCACTGAGAAGGGTACAAGATCACTTTCGTAGTATTCCTGCCAAAAAATGCCTAACTTTAATCAGGAGAAGACATCAGGCAGACACATAATGAAGGACATTCTACAAACTGACAAAATAAGTGACTCTTCAAAAGTGGCAACGTTATGAAAAACAAGGAAAGACAAGGCAATCACCACATTTTGGGAGAGACTAAGAAACTGCAACAACTAAACGCAGTTTGGAATTCTGGATTGAATCCTGGACCAGAAAAAAGGACATCAGTGGGACAACTGGCAAAATTCAAATAAGGTCTGTAGTTTAGCCAATAGTATGTTACCAGTGTTAATTTCCTCATTTTGATAACTGTACTATGTAAGATGTTATCAATAGAAGTTGGATGAAGCTTATTATTTGTCGAACTTTTCTGTAAGCCTAAATTATTTCAAAATAAAAAGTTAACAGCCAGGCGTGGTGGCATGCACCTATAGTTCCAGGTATTTGGGAGGCTGAGAGGCAGGAGGATCACTTGAACCAGGAGTTAAAGACCAGCCTGGGCAACATGGCAATACTCTACCTCTTAAAAATTTTTTTCTTTAAATTAAGTATGGTGGCACATGCCCATAGTCCCAGGTACTCTGAGGCTAAGGCAGGAGGATTGCTTGAGCCCAGGAGCTCAAGGCTGCAGTGAGCTATGATCATAACACGGTACTCTAGCCTGGGTGACAGAATGAGACCCTATCTCAAAAAAAAAAAAAAAAAAAAAAAAGAGCCTATGAAAGCTGTAGGAAAGTTTTTAAAAATAAAAATGAATAAAATGAAATACAAAAGAATTAAAGAAATATATTCCATCCAGCATTTTAGTTGGTTCAGTTGTTTGCCCAAGCCACTAGAAGGCTGGCGTTGCCACCAACTGAGATAGGTAAGCTGACAGTGTCATGGTTTGGGGTTAGGAAGTGAAATTAAGAGGTCAGGGTTAGACACATTGAGTTTGGGGGTCTCTTAGACACCCAAGTAGGGATATGTAAACAGGCAGCCAACCTTAATGTGTCTAATGCAGGGACCCAGAGAATTCATAAATTTAACACACTCCAGGTAAAAATAATATGATTACTTTCTGGAAGTATATAAGCTGATTTAAAAATTCATATGAAAAAATAAACATTTAAGAAGAGCTAGGAAAAACTCTAAAGAACAATGTGGGAGAAATTAACCTTACCTGATAGGAAAGCATAGTAAAAATCCTCAATAACTAAAAGAGTGTGTTCAGCATATAAACAGATAAGACAGATGGACAAAAAGGATAGAAAGCAAATTTTTTCAGTGAATGGAAGTTTTTTTAAATTAAAATTATAAACTAAAAATAATAAAGTTTAAAAGTTCAAAAATACATACAAGAATTTACTGGAAGTTAAAGTCAGAAACTCAAATTAGTAAAGCTAAAGGCGGCTTTTTAAATAAATAGTTTTGGGAAGCCATTTAGTAAATACCTGAAGAAAAAGATAAGTGTTCAATCCATGCTTTACATTTATATGGGATAAACTACAAACAGATAAAAGATTTCAAAGTAAAAAATGAAAGCAAAAAAGCAGAAGAGGAGGCCGAGTGTGATGGCTCACGCCTGTAATCCCAGCACTTTGGGAGGCCGAGGCAGGCAGATAGCCTGAGCTCAGGAGTTCGAGACCAGCCTGGGCAACACGGTGAAATCCTGTCTTTACTAAAATATAAAGAATTAGCCGGGCGTGGCGGTGTGTGCCTGTAGTCCCAGCTACTCAGGAGGCTGAGGCAGGAGAATCGCTTGAACCCAGGAGGCAGAGGTTGCAGTGAGCCAAGATTGCACCACTGCACTCCAGTCTGGGTGACAGAGTGAGACTCATCTCCAAAAAAAAAAAAAAAAAAAAAAAGCAGGAGAGGGAAAATAGCCACATTTCTTTGTAATTTTGGAGTAGAAAATGTCATATGAATCATAGGAAACTTGATTCAAAAGCCAGCAGCCATTTCAAAAAATTGACAATCTACTGCTTAAGGATCAAAATTGTCTACCCAGCAGTCCCTTAAGCAAGGTCAAAGAGTAAATGACAAAATAGAGAAAGATATTCGCAACTCATAGCATGTATAAAGCACTCAAAGAAATAAAAACCCTGACAAATAACTTCACAGAAAAAATGAACAGGCCAGGGGAGGTAGTTCATGCCTGTAATCCCAGCACTTCGGAGGCTAAGGTGGGAAGATAGCTTGAGCCTAGGAACTTGAGACCAGCCTGGGTAACATAGTGAGACCCCGTCTCTACAAAGTATAAAAATAGCCAGGCTGGCCGGGCGCGGTGGCTCAAGCCTGTAATCCCAGCACTTTGGGAGGCCGAGGCGGGTGGATCACGAGGTCAGGAGATCGAGACTATCCTGGCTAACATGGTGAAACCCCGTCTCTACTAAAAATACAAAAAACTAGCCGGGCGTGGTGGTGGGCGCCTGTAGTCTCAGCTACTTGGGAGGCTGAGGCGGGAGAATGGCGTGAACCTGGGAGGCGGAGCTTGCAGTGAGGAGATCACGCCACTGCACTCCAGCCTGGGAGACACAGCGAAACTCCGTCTCAAAAAAAAAAAAAAAAAAAAAAAAAAAAAAATAGCCAGGCACGGTGACTCACGCCTGTGATCCCAGCACTTTGGAAGGCCGAAGCAGGTGGAATACCTGAGATCAGGAGTTCGAGACAAGCCTGGCCAACATGGTAAAACCCCATCTCTACTAAAAATACAAAAATTAGTTGGGCGTGGTGGTGGATGCCTGTAATCCCAGCTACTCAGGAGGCTGAGGCAGGAGTATCACTTGAACCAGGGAAGTAGAGGTTGTAGTGAGCCAAGATGATGCCATTACACTCCAGCCTGGGCAAGAAGAACAAAATTCCATCTCAAAAAAAAAAAAATTTTATATATATGTGTGTGTGTGTGTGTGTATAATTATATATGTCTCTATATGTATACATAGATATGTAAACATATATACACATATATGTATGTATATACAATTTTTGTATTATTATATGCGTATTAATATGTATTAATATTACATATGTATTTATATATATAATTTTTATATATATTAGCTGGGCATGGTTGTACATGCCTGTGGTCCCAGCTACTCAGGAGGCTGAGGTGGGAGGATTGCTTTAGCCTGGGAGGTCAAGGCTGCAGTGACCCATGATCACGCTGCCACTACATTCCAGCCTGGATGACAAAGAGCCAGATCCTGTCTCAAAAAAACAACAAAAAAAGGACAAAGCACGTAAACAGCTAAGAGAAAAGGAAATACAAATCAGTCAAACATCTGAAAAAATGTCCAACCACACACTGTACATTAAAACTACAATGGGATATCTATTAGATGGGTGAAATTCTAGAAGTTCAAAATACACTCTGCCAACAGAGCTAGGAGAAATATGGTAGTCTTACACTGCAGAAAGGTGCGGTGCCTACAAACAGCTATCTGGCACCATCTATCCCATTTCTGAGAATTTCTCCAACAGGTATCTCCCGACTGCATATGAAGTGGCACACGTACAACTGTATTCATCATGTCACTGTTTTTAAGAGACAAAAATGAGAAATAACCCAGGAGTCCAACAATACAAGATCTATTAAATAAGCCAGGCTATAGTCCTGCCATAGAACAGTACACAGCAGTTTAAAAAGAGAGATTTAATTTGTTCAGAATAGAAAAGAAAAAAAAAGAAGTCTCTATGAACTGGTATGAAAATAATCTCGGGCCGGGCGCGGTGGCTCAAGCCTGTAATCCCAGCATTTTGGGAGGCCGAGACAGGCGGATCACAAGGTCAGGAGATCGAGACCATCCTGGCTAACACGGTGAAACCCCGTCTCTACTAAAAAAATACAAAAAACTAGCTGGGCGAGGTGGCGGGCGCCTGTAGTCCCAGCTACTCGGGAGGCTGAGGCAGGAGAATGGCTTGAACCCGGGAGGCGGAGCTTGCAGTGAGCTGAGATCTGGCCACTGCACTCCAGCCTAGGCGACAGAGCGAGACTCCATCTCAAAAAAAAAAAAAAAAAAAAAAGAAAATAATCTCTAGGACACACTGTGAAAATTTTTTTAAAGCCAAGATACAAAACAGTACCTCACATCATACCTTTTGTATAGAAAGTGAAATATTTTTTAAAAATTCATATTTGCTCACATTTGCAAATGGATAGATGGATAGAAAAAATTAATAAAACTGATTATCTCTAGAGAGCAAGCAAAACAGGCTGGACAGAGACACGAATGAGAGCAAACCTTTCCAATTTAGACCTTTTCATATCATTTTGATATTTGAACTACCTCATCATACTACCTATTCAAGCATTAATTAGAAGAATAAAGTTAGAGGACTCACACCTCCCAATTTCAAAACTTACTACAAAGTTACAGTAATCAAAACAGTATGGTACTGTGTAAGGACAGAAACATAGAACAATGAAATAGAACTGAGAGTCCAGAAGTAAACCCTCATATATATGGTCACAAATATATATGTGTGTATATGTATATACATTATATTATATATATACATTACAAAAAATTATATATATAGAATATAATATATTCTATTTTTTTTTTTTTCCTGAATTCATAGTCCCTGAATCAATAAGGTTTTGAACTCTTCCCATTCCTCCTGTTGAATGATTCAGACTTTTCCTTGCATCCCAAGTCACCTTACTTACTTGGATTGTAACAACAGTGAACAGAAGTTTCTTTCTACCTATGCCTGTAACTTCTTTTAAAATTTGTCTTTATTTCTTCCAATTGAATTGCCATAATAGACTCTTGGGCAAGGAGAAAGAACTGATCCTGCAATTCATGGTCAGAAGTGTGGAGGAAATTCAGGAAATGAGATAAAAGAGAGGAAGGAGAATAAGGACAGGAGGGGGAAAGAGCCCAGAGAGAATGGAAAGAATAGAAAGGATGGCAAGGTCACCAAAATGGGCCAGTCCTCATCTCCTGAGACCCAGAGGAATTCATTGCACAAAATAACAAAGCACCTGCTGTGCATAAGGCACGCTGCCATTATTGCAGGAGTGCAAAACCCCACCATACCACTGACACTGCTTTTTAAAAAAAAATTTTTTTAGAGACAGGGTCTTACTCCATCACCCAGGCTAGAGTGCAGCAGTGTGACCATAGCTTGCTGCGGCCTTGAACTCCTGGGCTCAAGCAATCTCCTGACTCAGCCTCTCAAGTAGCTGGGACTACAGGCATGCACCACCACACTCAGCTAATTTTTTCTTTTCTTTTCTTTTCTTTTTTTTTTTTTTTTTGTAGAGATGGGGTCTTGCTATGTTGCCCAGGCTGGTCTAGAACTCCTGGGCTGAAGTGATTCTCCTGCTTCGACCTCCCAAAGTGCTGGGATTACAGGCGTGAGCCACTGTGGTGGCTGACATTGCTTTTAGGGTGACCATGGTTATTTTAGGTAGGGGAAGGGAGAACTGGCAAGATCAGGTTGCTGTTCACAATAGATAATCAACTAAGCACATCAAGGAAATCATGAAAAGATAGAGTTTAATAATGAAAGTGGATACATTTGGGAAAAGGGATGCTAAATTGTAGCTATGGAGATGATGTACGTGTAAGACCAAAAAAGTGACATGCAGGAATAAATATGGAAGTCAGTAAGCAAATAGTGAATAGAGTGAAAGAAAAGAATGAGAGAAAATATAAACCTATTTGGCCAAAATCAGTTGGACATCTGTGTCAAACTTTTACACAAGAGCATCAGCCTGGACCAGTCTGCCAACCCCACCATTCATTAACAATGAAGACACGATCCCACGTTGTAATTTCCTAAATTTACAAGAAAAATAATGCCTTTGGCATCATAGTCTTTGCCAAAGTATATAAAACAGGCTTCCACTGAAAGTTCACTCATGCTGTTAAAATGCTTTAAATAGTAAACATTAGAAAATTAAACAAATCCACAGAAATCAAGTACCAAGCACAAAACAAAAACTAGACGTGGTCTTCCAGCTCCTGGCACCTTTTTGCATTATGAAGTGGGAGAGGCACAGGCATCATGGACGCCCCACGGAGCACACAGAGCAGAAGCGGTCATAAACTGCTGCTCTCCTAACATGTGTGTCCACATTTCTCTAGCTCTTAGACGCCCACAACAAATCAGGCCCAGCAGAGAATATACAGGTAATCCTTTTGAATACTGCAGCTGCTTCTGATTTGCTGAACAAAGCTGACCGGTGAATGTTTTCCTGAGCCCATTACAAACGCCTCAGAGCTGGAACTAGAAGCTTGAGCGGAGGTTGCTCTTCTCCACTATTCCATTTTGGTTTAACTTTTTTTTTTTCTAACTATAAAAGCAATGCATGTTTAACACTCAACTTGGAGAGTGTTCAATGCCTCCTGTCAAATGAGGCCTTCAGCATTCATGTGAAGGCTGGAGATCCCTGAGGGGCTGCAGAGGACACAAGTGACCCAGTTTCCTGTGCCTATTCAGTCAGTCTGGGGACCCAATAATGCACCCTCAACCTTTAGCTCATTCTCAGTAGAATGGAAAATATGATAGGACTATGCACTAGAGTTTTTCCCCTAAAGCAATGATTTGAGAAACAGCCATGAAATGAGGAAAGTTCCACCCTTTGAGAGCAACAGGGTTATGAGCTGTGGAAGACTAGAGATGGCTGCAAACTCTTTGACACTCCTGCCATTGCAGGGTGGGACTGTATCCCCTTCCCTTGAATCTGGGGAGGCTGTGAGACTGCTTTGACCAACACTGTATGACAGAAGTGAGGCTGTGCCACTTTCCAGGCCTGGTCTGAAGGGATCAGCACATCTGTTACCATCTTGGGACACCTGCTCTTGCAATGCTCACTGTGAAGGAAGCCAGCACCATGTTATGAAGCCAACTGCCCTGAGACCACCAGGTTGGGAGGAGCCCAGTAACATGGCGAGGCTGAGGATGAGAAGTGGGGAGGAGTAGGGGCAGGAGAGTAGAAAGGGGAAGATTTTAGAAGGAAGATTTTAGAAGGCCATTTTAGAAGGAAGAAAGGAAGGAAGGGATTGAAGGAGAGTGGAAGAAAGAGTGAGCAGGAGGAAGGAAGGCAGGAAGGGAAGGAGGGAGGGAGAGAGGGAGGGAGAAGGGAAAATGTGTGCAAGCCTAGGGAGCTTGCTGGGACACAGGAAAAGCCTCTAAATGGGCCCACACAAAAACACTTCCTGATACTACAGCCTGCAGCTTCTCTCATCCTTCTCATCTCAGCTTAAATATCTTTCCCGGCTGTCTTTGCCGCTAACAAACATAGAAGTCAGCCAGTGCACCAGATGACCAAGTTGCCAGATTGCCAACAGTGTTTTTCAGCAATGTGGTCTCTCTTCCACTCCTCCATCCAAGTCTGTCCCTGAACTTCTTGAACCTGCTCAGGCCAGTCACGCACCTGCCTAGAGCTGGATACTCTAGCGGCTTTACTGGGGACCTGGCCATGATCTCTGTCATTTCTCTAGCCGAAGCAGACAGCTAATCCTCCTGCCCTGATGTTCATCCTATCCCTACCTTGTCTCCTATGCAAAGAGGAGTGCATTTTTACACAATGCATTCAGGATATCACCTGGCCCAGGTTTTCCTGAGAACTGCACTGCCACAGGGCTGCTTCTTTGGGTGTCCAGTCATCCTAGTTTGCCCAGGACTTAAGGGTTTCTAGGGATGTGGGATGCTCAGTGCTTGAGCAGGAGCATGCTGGGAAAACCTGATCTCTCCTCTGAGGCTGGTCTGTCCAGTGCCCCAGGTCATTACAATAGAAGAAGAGGCTCAGAGAGTTTTTAAAAGAAAAATAGGCCGGATGCAGTGGCTCACACCTGTAATCCCAGGACTTTGGGAGGCCAAGGCGGGCAGATCACTTAAGCCCAGGAGTTTGAGACCAGCCTGCGCAACATGGCGAAATTGTCTCCAATCTTTTACACTTTATGTAAAATATAAAAGAAAAACAGTGGGGGTGTTTCCAATTTAAACAGCACACCAGTCAATATTTAACGAGGGGCAACAGCACATACCCACATACAGGCACAAAGATCAACAACATTCTGCATGGGGATTGGTTTGATGAGTCAGGAAGATTCAACAAATGACCTACACACAGCTCTGGCAATATCATACCCAAGCACATGTGCAGCCACCACCTTAGCACCTAACCCTGTTATTCATCCCTAACACTCCCTCAAAGCATGCACCACACCAGTCACCTCAGAAGGTTCTGCGGACACTTGTTTCTGAAAGGAGAATCGCTCATATACAACTGGTAAATGAAAGTGCATATACCACAGAGGCTGTATCTGGGCAGAGGTGGGTTTTCTCAGACAAGGAGAGCCAGAATAGTGGGAATAAAATGACGGCCTTCAGCAAAAAAGCCCTAAGCACTGGCAGCAGAAGCCCCTAAAAATATCTTATTAAAATAAAAAACAAGTGCCTACTGCTTTCCAACCCAGCCACAGGACTTCGGCGTTCTGCTATTAACTCCATTTTTCCCATAAGCCCTGAGAGTTTTAGCAGCGGTTTTACAGAGCAGGAGGTTTCTTAGGAACGTTTACCACGCTGCAGCAGAAACAGCCACACTGGTTTAGTATCTCTCTTCTCTAGACCATGAGCTCCTTCAGGACAGGAACTGCATCACTCTTACTTGGCACTATATACCCAGAGCCTAGCACAAGGGCTGACAGATAAAGTGTCTTGTTGACGGATAAGTCACAAAACTGACTTGAATGGAACCAATAACATCTTCTGCAGCAGAAACAGGACTAAAACCCTGGATGAATATCACTGCTCAGAGAGGAAGGACACTCTGGCCTCAGGGCACACTGCTCCCCTTCCTAGGCCCAAATGAGGCCCAAAAACCCCTCCGCTGATTTCCTTGATCATGACGGAGAAGGCAGGAAAGTCCCAGTAGACTCAATAAATACAAAAAGATAATAGAAAAGGGCCAGGCGCAGTGGCTCACGCCGGTAATCCCGGCACTTTGGGAGGCGGAGGTGGGCAGATCACTTGAGGTCAGGAGTTCCAGACCAACCTGGCCAACATGGTGAAACCCTGTCTCTACTCAAAATACAAAAATTAGCCCGGTGTGGTGGCAGGCACCTGTAGTCCCAGCTACTCAGGAGGCTGAGGCAGGAGAATCGCTTGAACCTGCGAGGAGGAGGTTGCAGTGAGCCCAGAGTGCGCCAGTGCACTCCAGCCTGGGTGACAAAGCGAGACTGTCTCAAAATAAAAGAAAAGAAAGATAACAGAAAAGGCCAAGAAGATGTGAATTTTACAGTGAAGCAAAGATATCAGTGAAGCTCAGGTTCTAGAGACAGCTGCTGGTTCAAGTCCAGGCTTTGCCATTTATGTGCTGAGTGACCTTCCATAGGTTACCCTGCTGCACCTCACCTACAGAATGGCAGTAATCCTCATATTCACCTCTTAGGATTGTTGTGAGGATTCAACGAGATAACGAATGAAAGAGTGTTTGCTTTGCACAGGGCCTGTATAACAAGCCCTCAACAGAGGTATTTTGGCATGTTATTAACTAACAATAATAATAAACATGTATGGGCCGGGCACGGTGGCTCACCCCTGTAATCCCAGCACTTAAGGCAGGTGGATCACAAGGTCAGAAAGTCGAGACCAGCCTGGCCAAGATGGTGAAACCCCGTCTCTACTAAAAACACAAAAATTAATTAGCCAGGCACGGTGGTGGGCGCCTGCAATCCCAGCTACTCAGGAGGCTGAGGCAGGAGAATCGCTTGAACCCGGGAGGCGGAGGTTGGAGTGAGCTGACATCGCGCCACTGCACTCTAGCCTGGGTGACAGCGCAAGACTCTATCTTAATAGTAATAATAATAATAATAAACATGTGTGAGGACCAAACCGTAACTAGCTTCCCCTCCAGGGTTCCACTGTATACAGAACAAGTGAAAGAGCTTGGGGTTATATTACCAAGCAGGCCATAAAACTACAGGAGCCAAAAGAGCTGGCCTGCTGTCCACACATGCACCACAGCAGGGACCATGTGGGAAGAGCTGTGGCAGATGAGAAAATGTCCCTAATCCCCTCCTCTGGCAGGGATGTGAGGAACACAGATAAGGAACAAAGGGGACAACGATCTTCTCTCTGTCACTAACAACAAGTAAGAGAAACAAATCAAATATAAATGTAAAATAAAATTTCACTTAGGAAAGGAGAAGGGAGTAAAAAAATGTTAAATCTAATTAAACTTTACATTTTAAAGTGGCTGAAGTGGTCTTAAAAATCCAAAAATAAAGAAAATGTATTTAGCATTTCATCTGCATTCCAACGTCCCTTGGGCTCACAGTCTTTTCATACTGGAGCTAGAAGCCAAATTCTCAAAATTAATCAAAAGACAGCAAATATGTAACGCATGCTCTATGCATTTTGTTTCATTGGAGGCTATAAAAGAGATAAGGCCAAAAGAAAATGTGACACACTGTTGATATAATTGTAGGACTTCTGGAAGTTCAAAACATTTGGAAATAAATTTTGATTAAAACTGTATACGCTATATGAAAGGACAGAAGGTTAGCCCTTGACAAGGATGGAAGGGGCCCTCGGGCCTGACAACATGCATCAGGTTAAGGCATTGCCACCTACTTCGTAGCATCTAACCATGATTTTTGACTCTTATTAGGGGAATAAGAAAGTAAATCTATAACCAACATTAAAATTACTTTGCACTTGTAATCAAAATAGTTCTATGATTTGTCTTTGACTAGTCACAGAATTGTACATTCTGGTGTTTTCTGTTTTGTTTTGAGACAGGGTCTCGCTCTGTCACCCAGGCTGGAGTGCAGCAGTACCATCTCAGCTCACTGCAGCCTCAATCTCCTGTGCTCAAGTGATCCACACACCTCAGCCTCCTGAATAGCTGGGACTAGAGGCATGCAACCCCCGTGTGTGGCTAATTTTTTTGCATTTTTTGTACAGACGAGGTTTTGTCATATTGCCCAGGCTGGTCTTGAATTCCTGGGCTCAAGCAATCCACCCATCTTGGCCTCCCAAAGTGCTGGGATTACAGGCATGAGCCACCATACCCAACCATAAATTCTGGTTTTATAAGCCCAAGTCATTCTACATTTGCTTTTCCAAAATGCATTAAATTGTAATTTTAAAATCCTTTAAAAAAAACTGTTTATAATTTATGTCAATTTTTCATCAAAATGACCAGATGTATTATATACCATAAGCTTAAATTCTGATCCATTATGAAATTATTTATGATTGCCCCAGGCACTTCATATAATTACCTAGATAAAAATATCGATTATTTTAAAAAGTATGCCAGGTGTGGTGGCACATCATCTGTAGTCCCAGCTTGGGAGGCTGAGGAAAAAGGATCACTTGAGCCCAGGACTTCAAGCCCAGCCTAGGTAACATAGCAAGACCCTCTCTCTCAAAAAGAAAGAAATAAATAAAAGGTGTTTTTAGGAATACAAACACCCAATAATAATAAACACTCCTCTTTAAAAATGTAGATGAAAGCAGTTTTGCTTTCATTCAAGCATTCCTTAACAACTATAAATGTTCACCCATTTAAAATGCCTTCACTTATGCTTTTCTGATATTCTTTGCTTTCATCTATGTTTCAAGGGACTTTAGAGTATTCTAAAACTCATCTGAGATTACTCAAAAATGGAATGATTCCACAAACACCTGCAAGCAGAGAAGAACAATGCTGGCAGCATCTAATCCTTGTCTCAGAAAAGAAAAATAATTACTCAGAGGACTTGACTTAATAACTTATTCTGTGAAGAAACATGTTTGCAGCAAACCATCTGAAGGATCCCAGTGGACACGCGGTAGGAAAAACCACTGGAGACCTCCATGACCAGACTTGTAAATGGAGTTCTAAATTTGGATATTTCCAGGAGAGGCAAATCTATTTTGTTCTATCAGAACCCAAGTAAGTGTGGGATTTGAATTATGGTGGGAATGTTCTGTTCATCTAGAATCCATGTATTCTTATAGCAACTGGACATCTTTTACAAGTAGGAAGAGAATTAAAAGGAAATGCCAAGGAGGAGTAGGAATATCACCCATCTAAACATGAGCACATTGAATGAGCTGACAATCCTCAATGTGGGCTCTGCTACAGAGCTTCAAAAAATTTTTCATAAATGTCATTAATTAAGGTTGAAAATAGGCCTAATAAAAATAATCTGGGTTTGTTTAATCCAGAGAGAGAAAGTGAAAGCATAGGAAACACTAAAGAGTTAACAAGTAGGATGGGCTTGGTGGCTCACGCCTGTAATCCCTGCACTTTGGGTGGCCATGTCAGGTGGATTGCTTGAGCCCAGGAGTTCAAGACCAGACTTGGCAACATAGTGAAACACCATTTCTACTAAAAAAAAAAAAATGCAAAAAAAATTAGCCAAGTGTGGTGGCACGTGCCTGTGGTCCCAGCAACTTGAGAGGCTGAGATAGGAGGATCACCTGAGCCCAGAAGGTGAAGGTTGTAGTGAGCAGAGATCTCGTACCACTGCATTCCAGCCTGGGTGACAGAGTGAGATCCTGTCTAAAAACATAATAATTATAATAATAATAATAACTGTTTACAAAAGGGTGTAACTAGAGCAACAGATACTGCAGTTCAACACTGAAAGAGACATTCTACTTAGGAAGGGCTCAAAATGAACTGCATTACCAAAGTAGGCTATGTTTTCTAATTTAAAAAAAAATTTTTTTCTTATGTATTTCTCCATGAAGACCTATGAGTATGTTTTCTAGTAACCTTGAAGAAAAAGGTAAAATATTATAATATTTAGTGCAATTTATCCCCAGAAACAGGGAAAGAAACGAGAAATGAATGACTCTTTTAAAAAGTCTTTACAGAATCATAGCTCTCCTGAAAACCAGGACCATTATTCTGAGATATTTTCTCGCTAAGTCTTGATTAGTCAAACTAGGTTGGCATACCCAAAAAGAAACAGATAAGCAGAGACCTAAATCTACATTATCCAATATGACAGCCATGACCTATACATGGCTATTGGACGCTTGAAATGTGGCTGGTCTGAATTGTTAAGTATAAACTACACACGAGGTTTTGAAGACTTATTACAAAATTCTTAGCACAAAAGTGGGGAAAAGAGAAACTTATAGCACTAAATGTGTATATTAGAAAAGAAGAAAGAACTAAAATCAATAATCTAGGTTTCCTCCTTAGGAAACTAGAAAAACAAGAGCAATTAAATGCAAAGTAAGCAGAAGAAAATCAATAATAAAAATTAGAGCAGAGTGCTTGCTTCAGTAGCACATATACAAAAATTGGAACAATACAGAGAATATTAGCATATAAAATTTTTTTTAAAAGTAGAGCACAAATCAATTATATTGACAATAGGAAATCAGTAGAGAAAATCAAACCAAAAGCTGGCTCCTTGAAAAAGTAAAGTCAATAAGCTTCTAGAAAGGATAATTAAGAAAAAAAAGAGAACACAAATCACCAATATCAAAAATGAAATAGAGGACATCACTACAGAGCCCATGGACATTAAAAAGAGGGTAAAGGGATACCACAAACAACTCTATATCCACAAATTTGATAACTTAGACAAAAAGACCAATTCCCTTAGTTTCTCAGGGTTCTCAAAGAAAAAAAATAAATTAATTAAGAAAAGACCAATTTCTTGAAAGGTACAATCTGCCAAAACTCTCACAAGAAGAAACAGACAGGTTGGGTGCAGTGGCTCATGCCTGTAATCCCAGCACTTTGGGAGGCCGAGGCGGGTGCATCACCTGAGGTCAGGAGTTTGAGACCAGCTCAGCCAACATGATGAAATCCCTTCTCTACTAAAAATACAAAAATTAGCTGGGCATGTAGCACGCACCTGTAATCCCAGCTACTCAAAAGGCTGAGGCAGGAAAATCGCTTGAACCTGGGAGGCGGAGGGTGCAGTGAGCTAAGATCACGCCACTGCACTCCAGCCTGGGTGACCAAGCTAGACTCCATCTCAAAAAAAAAAAGAAAGAAAGAAAGAAGAAGAAATAGACAATTTGGATAGACCTATATCCATTGAGGAAATTGAGTCAATATTTAATAACCTTTCAAAAAGAAAGCACCAGGCCCAGATGGGTTCATTGGTGAATTCTATCAAACATTTAAAGAATAAATTATACCAATTCTCTACAATCTATCTCTTTCAGAAGATAGAAGCAGTAGGGATACTTCCTAACTCATTCTATGGAGCCAGAATCTACCCTAATACAGAAACCAGATAAAGAAATTACAAGAGCCAGGTGCAGTGGCTCATGCATGTAATTCCAGCACTTTGGGGCCTAGGCGTGTAGATCACCTGAAGTCAGGAATTCGAAACCAGCCTGGCCAACATGGTGAAACCCTGTCTCTACTAAAAATACAAAAATTAGCCAGGTGTGGTGGCACAGACCTGGATCCCAGCTACTCAGGAGGCTGAGGCATGAGAATCGTTTGAACCCAGAAGGCAGAGGTTGCAGAGCCAAGATTGTACCACTGCACTCCAGCCTGGACAGCAGTCCAATACCTCTCATTAATACAGACACAAAAATCCTCAACAAAAAGCAAATAGAATCCAACAATGTATAAAAAGAATTATATACCATGATCAAGTGGGATTTATCCCAGGTATGCAAAGCTGGTTCAATTCAAAAATCAATTAATCAATCAAGCTAAAGAAGAAAAATCACATCATCACATCCATAAACACAGAAAAAGCATGTGATGAAATTTAACATCCAGTCATGATAGAAACTCTCAGTAAACTAGGAATGGCTTTTTTTTTTTTTTTCTGGAGACAGAGTCTCACTCTGTCATCCAGGCTGGAGTAGAGTGGTGTAATCTCGGCTCACTGCAACCTCCGCCTCCCAGGTTCAAGGGATTCTCCTGCCTCAGCCTCCCAAGTAACTGGGATTACAGGTGCATGCTACCATGCCTGGCTAATTTTTGTATTTTTAGTAGAAATGGGGTTTCCCATGTTGCCCAGGCTGGTCTCAAACTCCTGACTTCAGAAGATCTGACCACCTCGGCTTCCCAAAGTGCTAGGATTACAGGCGTGAGCCACCGCACCTGGCTGGGGGGAACTTCTTGAACTTGATAAACAGTATCTTCAAAAAACCTACAGCTAACATCATACTTAACAGTGGGAAACTAGAAGCTTTCCCACTAAGAGCAGAAAGAAGCCAAGGATACCCCACTCACCACTCTTTCCAGCACTGGACTGGAAGTCCTAGCTAACGAAATAAGGAAAGAAAAGGAATTAAACAGAAAAATAAAACTGTCTCTGTTTGCAGATGACATGATCATCCAAGAAGAAAATCCTAAACACTAAACAAAAAAAACTGAAGCCAGGCAGTGATTATAGCAAGGCTGCAGGACACAAAAGTCAATCACTTTCCTATATACCAGCAATGAACAAGTGGAATTTGAAATTAAAAACACAATACCATTTACATTAGCATCCCCCAGAATGAAATACTTAGGTATAAATCTAAAAAAAAGTAGAAGATCTATGTAAGAAAAATTAAAGAAGTGATTAAAGACATCAGAGCACTAAATAAATGGAGAGATATTCCATGTTCATAGAGAGATTCAATACAGTCAAGGTGTCAGTTCTTCCCAACTTGATCTTTAGACTCAATGCAATCCCAATCTAAATCCAGCAAGTTATTTTGCAGGTATCAACAAACTGATTCTGAAGTTTATATGGGGAGGCAAAAGACCCAGAATGGTCAAAACAAATATTAAAAGAGAAGAACAAAGTTAGAGGGCTGACACTATACGACTTCAATACTTATAATAAAGCTACAATAAATAAGACAGTGTGGTATTAATGAAAGAAGAGAGAAACAGACCAATGGAACAGAACAGAGAGCCCAGAATTCGACCCTGATAAATACAGTGAATTGATCTTTGACAAAGGAGCAAAGGCAATACAATGGAGCAAGGGGTCTTTTCAACAAATGATGTTGGAATAACTGGATATCCACATACAAAAAAAATGCATCTAGACAAAGACCACAGACCCTTCACAAAAATTATCTGAAATGAATCATAGGCCTAAATGTAAAATGCAAACCTATAAAGCTCTTGGAAGATAGCAGGAAAAAAATCTAGATTTTGTTGGGTAGGATGATGACTTTTCAGATACAACACCAAAGGCACAATCTATGAAAATAAGAATTGATAAGCTGAGCATTGTTAAAATTAAAACTTTCCTCTCCATGAAAGGCACTGTCAAGAGAATGAAAAGACAAGCCACAGATTGAAAAAAATATTTACAAAAGACATATCCTATAAAGGATAAATATTTGCAAATTGAATAGTCACAGAAGACATATCTGATAAAGGATAAATATTTGCCAGTTGAATATTTGCAAAAGACATATCTGATAAAGGACTAGTATCCAAAATATAGAAAGAACTCTTAAAACACAGTAAGAAAACAATCCAATTTTTCAAAATGGGCCAAGGACCTTAACAGATACCTCACCAAAGATGACATATAGATAGTAAATAAGCATATGAAAAAATGTTCCATATCGTATGTCATCAGGGAAATGCAAATTAAAATGAGGTATCACTACATACCTATTAGAATGGCCAAAATCCAAAACAATGACAACATCAAATACTAGCAAGAATGGAGAGCAACAGGAACTCTCATTCATTACTGGTGGGAACGCAAAATGATCCAGCCACTTTGCAAGACAGTTTGGCAGCTTCCTGACAAACTAAACATACTCTTATTAAGTCTAGCAATTGCATTTCTTGGTATTTGCACAAAAGAGCTGAAAACTTATATACATACAAAACCTGCTATAAACACAGATGTTTGGCCAGGCATGGTGGCTCACACCTGTAATCCCAGAACTTTGGGAGGCTGAGGTGGGTGGATTACCTGAGGTCAGGAGTTCAAGACCTACCTGGCCAACATGGCAAAACCCCATCTCTACTACAAATACAAAAATTAGCCAGGTGTGGTGGCAGGCACCTGTAATCCCAGCTACTCGGCAGGCTGAGGCAGGAGAATCACTTGAACCCATGAAGCAGAGGTTGCAGTGAGCCGAGATCACACTACTGCACTCCAGCCTGGGCAACAGAGCAAAACTCCATCTCAAAAAATAAAATAAATAAAAAATAAGAAAACACATATGTTGGGCCGGGCGCGGTGGCTCAAGCCTGTAATCCCAGCACTTTGGGAGGCCGAGATGGGCGGATCACGAGGTCAGGAGATCGAGACCATCCTGGCTAACACGGTGAAACCCCGTCTCTACTAAGAAATACAAAAAATAGCCGGGCGAGGTGGCGGGCGCCTGTAGTCCCAGCTACTTGGGAGGCTGAGGCCGGAGAATGGCATGAACCTGGGAGGCGGAGCTTGCAGTGAGCTGAGATCTGGCCACTGCACTCCAGCCTGGGATACAGAGCGAGAATCCGTCTCAAAAAAAAAAAAAAAAAAAAAAAAAAGAAAACACATATGTTTATAGCGGCTTTATTCATAACTGCCTAAACTTGGAAACAATCAAGATATCCTTCAGTAAGTGAATAAACTGTGGTATCTCCAGACTACAGAACATCATTCAGTGCCAATACAAAATGAGCTATTAAGCCATGAAAAGAGAAACTTTAAATGCATACTACTAAGTCAAAGAAGCCAATCAGAAAAGGCTACACACTGTATTATTCCAACTATATGACATTCTAAAAACGGCAAAACTATGGAGGCAGTAAAAAGATCAGTGGTTGACAGGAGTTAGGGAAGAGAGAGAGATGAATAGCCAGAGCACAGAGGATTTTTACTAAAAATTACCATTACTGAGTATATACCCAAAGGACTATAAATCATTCTACTATAAACACACATGCACATGTATGTTTACTGCAGCACTACTTACAATAGCAAAGACTTGGAACCAACCCAAATGTCCATCAGTGATAGACTGGATAAAGAAAATGTGGCACATACACACCATGGAATACTATGCGGCCATAAAAAAGGATGAGTTCATGTCCTTTGTAGGGACATGGATGAAGCTGGAAACCATCATTCTCAGCAAACTATCACAAGAACAGAAAACCAAACACCTCATGTTCTCACAAATAAGTGGGAGTTGAACAAGGAGAATACATGGACACACCAGGGCCTGTTGAGGGGTGGGGGGCTAGGGGAGGGATAGCATTAGGAGAAATAACTAATGTAGGTGACGGGTGGATGGGTGCAGCAAACCACCATGGCACATGTATACCTATGTGACAAACCTGCACATTCTGCACATGTACCCCAGAACTTAAAGTATAAGAATAATTTTTTTTAAAAAAGACAAAATTTTACCAGAAAAGAAATGTCAGGCTAGGATTCCATGCCCAGCTAAGCAATCATAAAGAATTAAGGCAAAATAAAAACATTTTAAAACCTACAATGGCTATGTTCCACTAACAGACTCTTAGTAAACAACTGATATATCACAGAATGTGCTTCAGAAAGAAGAGCCCAAAGAAGGAAGCAAGACAGGTTGGTGGCCACAGAAATCGATAAAATATATTATCAAATACAGCCAGTTACAGATTATAAATAAATTATGATTAGAAGTGATTATGATTATGATGAAAAGAAAAGTGGCAACATGGATGAACCTTGAAAACATTATGCTAAGTGAAAGAAGCCAGGAAGAAAACCACACATTATATAATTCTATTTACATAAAATGTTCAGAATAGACAAATCTAAAGAGATGGAGAGTAGATTAGTGGCTGCCTAGGACTGGGGCAACAGAGAAGAGAGTGGGGAGTAGGCCAGCACTGTTGATAAGTACAGGATTCCTTTTAAGGGGGACAAAAGTGTCGTAAAATTAGATTGTGGCAATGGTTGCACAACTCCGAAAAAACTAAAAAAATTGACTTGTACACTTTAAATGGGTGAATTGTATAGTATGTGTATTATATCTCAATAAAGCCATTTTAAAAAGTGGAACCAGAAAGGAAAAGGGGATGTTCAAATATACTAAGATCCTCTTAAATTTTGATAGAAATTTTTGTAACTATTTATGAATGGTAACTTTGAAATAACCATTACAAGAACAAAAAAACCATCTACAGCTCCTCCTGTCTCTACGCACATGCACGCACACACACATACACACACACACTTTCTCTCATCTACTAAAAGACAGAGTCTATGAGACTAGGTTAAAAAAATCTTATTGAGAAGCCAAAACAGAAAAAGAAAAAAAATCATAAAAATTAAAAATACTCTGTATGATACTGTAATGGTGGACACATGTTGTTATAAATGTGCCCAAACCACAGAATATCAGAGTGAACCCTAGTGTAAACAGGAGACTGTGGGTGATAACGATGCGCCATGAACAATTGTTATAATCCAACAATGAATTTAGGTTCATCAGTTGTAACAAATGCACCACTCTAATGCGGGATGTTGATTATGAGTGAGGCTATGCATGTGGGGGCAGGGACATATGGAATATCTCTGTACCTTCCTCTCAATTTTACTGTAAACCTAAAACTGCTCTAATCAAATAAAGTCTTTATTTAGAAAAAAAAAAAAAGAGAGAGAGAGAATGTAAACTACTTCATCATTGTTTATAACGATTACATAGTAAAATCATATTTTGAACATATTCAGTTAAATAAAATATATTTTTAAAATTAATTTCACCTGTTTCTTTTTACTTTTTTAAATATGGCTACTAGAACTTAAAATGACATATTCCAGCTAAGCTAAACAATCAAAGAAACACCACTGTATTAGCCACACCTCTGGGCTCCCAAACATTTTCAAAATGTGAACAGAAGGGAGGAAGGCAAGTGCCAGCAGGAGCATTCTGAGAACACGTGTTACGTGTAACAGCAGCAATAGCAGCAGCTAGTATGTGGTTCTAAGTAAGTAACAAGCATAAACAATGACTTTCCAGGAAAGGTGATGCTGCAATTGCAGCTTCTCTTTTCCCTCTGTCCAGGAGTGTCCCAAAGACTCCTTCCTGGATGTGGCTCTCCTGCTTACCTTTGATAAGCTCCGGTCTGTATGTTTTACGCAGCTGCTCCAGGAAGCTGTTATAAAAGCCTTCTGCCTGCTCCGTGGGCATTGCTAGGTGGAAATCAGGCTTGTTTCCCTTCAGGACACACTGGAGGGTAAACTGGCTGACACACAGAATCTCGTACTGTTTGTCCATCACACTCTTAGACCAGTGCTTCCCGCTCTCATCCTCAAACACACGCAGGTTTAGAATCTTTCGGACCCTAAGGGGAAAAAGAGCAGTGAGAGCTACCTGAGAGATCATAAGCCCCCCGACACACTCCATACCCCAAAAATGTCACCAGCTTCCAGCCAAATAAGGACATAATGACAACTCCAGCCCTGACAAGAAGCATGACCTCAGGCAAGTCACTTATCCACCCTGTGCTTCAGTGGCCTCAGCTGCAATACAGAATAATAACAGTTCTACCTCACAGGGTTGTTTTCAGATTGCCTTCTTTTTTGCCAGTCCCTCCAGTTCACAGCAGCTACTGGTTAGAACTGGGGCTAAGACAACAACCACCTATTCTCTGCTCCTTTAGGTCAGGGATATCTCAAAACATGGATCCAATTGTAATTTTTCATGAACGAATTCATCACATTAGGATAAATGACATCCATTTTTACACCCCTTCTTGGAGCTACTCAAAATGAACAATTCGGCTGAGCGTGGTGGCTCATGCCTGTAATCCCAGCACTTTGGGAGGCCACAGCGGGTGGATCACCTGAGGTCAGGAGTTCGAGACCAGCCTGGCCAACGTAGAGAAACCCTATCTCTACTAAAAATACAAAAGTTAGCCAGGCGTGGTGGCAGGCGCCTTTAATCCCAGCTACTCAGGAGGCTTAGGCGCAAAAGTCGCTTCAACCGGGGAGGCAGAGGTTGCAGTAAGTCAAGATCATGCCACTGCACTCTAGCCTGGGCGACAGAGGGAGACTCTGTCTCAAAAAAAAAAAAAAAAAAAAAATTCAGCAAATACACTGAGAAAAATCATGGTTATTGCAAATATGCAAAAAGATCTGGAGAAAGACATCTTGACAACTGTGTCACAAGCTCCTTAAGCCCCAGAGGGGCTTTCCCTATACATGTGAAGAAGGATAGTCACCATGGCAAGAAGGTTGACCAGGTGACATCTATAGGGTCAGATCTGAGAAGCACAGCAGAGAACCACCAGCATGAAAGCTGAAAACCCACCATTTGAGAGCCACACTTCTGGATGATGTTGAAGTCAACAGCAGTTTCAAAGACTCTATAAATACTAATTCACTGACTCTTAATACGGGCATCCTCAGGGACAGGTGCTACTCCTTACCCCCTCTCCACAGCCAAGGTTTATCTTATGCTGAATCACATCTCTTAAGCACCAGGCTAAATATTAGCTCTGTAGTATGTCAGAGCCATAAAGACATTCAAACCCACAGCTTCAGTTTTTAGCCATTACACCATTCTACTGCTTCTTTGAGTATCCAGGGGACAGCTACTAAAATACCACCATCACTGAAGTAGTACTGAATGATAGTTATTCATCATCAACACCTTAGCGGGAATTCAGTTTCAAGTCTGATTTTCAATCTAATACAAAAGAGACAGTTGGGCAGGGTTATACCCAAGCTCTGAGCACCAAGGGGCAGAACAAATGGATCCAGCATCTAAAGTAAATGTGCCCCGTGGTGATGGAGGGGAGAGGTGCACGGAGGGCGCATTCTGCTTTTATGTCTGGAATGAACGGAAGCTGTAAAGTGAACAATCATGAAGCAGGATTTTAGGGCTATATTTCATCTATGTTGCCTTGGCTAAGACACCTAAAACTTTCTATAGTAGAGTTTGCCCATCTGTAAACTCAGAAAGCCAGGCAGGCAGAGCAATGGCAACTCCTGCTCCTCAACCCCCACCACCACCTTAGTAAAAAGATCATTGGCTTCAAGGTCAGGGAGCCCAGACTCTAACTGGGGTTCAGGTTTTTTGCTAAGTGTGTGTGCATGACCTGGGGCAAGGAATTTAACCTCTCTGAGTTCCAGATACCTATGTGCACAGTGAGCTAGTAGGCACTCTAAAAATACATAGTGCCCAGGTAACATTGCCCAATTTAAAAAAGAGAAACCAAACGTAAGAAAAGACGCTTGGTTTTTGCATTAAGAGAACAAGAGGCATGATCTGAGGCCATAGTAGCAAAAAGACGGAGGACAGGCGGTGCTCCTGCTCTGAGGCCGACTTAGTGTCGAGGTCTCCCAGATCATTCTTCCTCAGTCTCCTCCTCTGGAACACGGAAATAACCATACTACATCCAATGGAACAATGGTTAAAAGTGACAAGGGCTCACTTCACAGGCACAAAGTACTATGGAAGTTCCCAGCATAACCACCACCATGTAGCCCATTCAAACAGCGATGACAGAAATGCATCTTACATGTGCTCCAGTTCCTTCTGCGTATCCTCCAGGGAAATACCCAGCAACACACATATGCCCCTTCCAATGGCACTAATCTGCTCTCCTCCAACTAGAAAGGAACCAAAAGGGAGAGAAGAACTCAGAACCAAACAAGGGCATGAAGCACATTTAGGTAACCATAGGAGTATTTTAAATATCATACACACTTCTTATAACTTCTTTGGTTAAAGTCAGCACGTATTCAAAAATGAAAAGAGTTACATAAATGCAATGAGACGATAATAATTTCCATCCATTCTGATTTTATCTCTGGAATGAATGGGAGCTGTAAAGTGAACAACCATTCAGCAGGATCTTAGGGCCATATTTCATCTATGTTACCTTGGGTAAGACACCCAAAACTTTCTATGGTCAAGTTTGCCCATCTGTAAAAACAGAACTGTTTTCCTCCCCTAGAGAGGCCAGATCAGCTATATTAATTCTCAGAAAGGATATTCCTGCCTTTTGTGGAAAATCAGCAAATATGGTAATACAGTATACAGGAAGCACAAAGTAGAAAATGTTCACGTCATAAAAACAAATGATTTTCCTACTTACTATGAGGACAAATACATAATACATAAAAATCACAATTTATGTGTTAAGTTTCAACTCATCAAACTGCTATTATTTCCCACTTTAGTTCTGTGGTTACATTCTAAGCCAATGATCTCCAAACCTTTTTCAATCATACATCTTGTCCATTAAAAAAAAAAAAAAAAAAAGGCTCTAAGCACATACTCCTAACATTTGCATATGTATTTATAACCAAATGTATGCCCTACTACCATTAGACAGTATCTCAAATGGTAGCAAGATGCATCATTATGGGCCGGGCATGGTGGTTTATGCCTGTAATCCCAGCTCTTTGGGAGGCTGAGGCAGGCAGTCACATGAGGTCAGGAGTTCAACACCTGCTTGGTGAACATGGTGAAATCCTGTCTCTAATAAAAATACATAAATTAGCCAGGCATGGTGGTGGATGCCTGTAATCCCAGCTACTCAGGAGGCTGACGCAGGAGAATCACTTGAACCCGGAAGGTGGAGACTGCAGTGAGCCAAGATCACATCATAGAACTCCACCCTTCCAGCCTGGGCAACAAGAGTGAATCTCCGTCTCAAAAAAAACAAAAAAACAAAAAAACAAAAAAAAAGATGCATCTTTATGATGGAGAATCCATCATTTTTTTTTTCCATTCGTTTTTCTTTTTAAGAGGCAGGATCTCTCTATGTTGTCCAAGCTGGAGTGCAGTGACTATTTACAGGTGCAATCCCACTACTAATCATTACAGGAGTTCTGACCTGCTCCATGTCCAAACTAGGCTCCTGGTGGTCCTCTGGTCCTGGGAACTCACCAGATTGACGCAGAACTTTGGTATGACAGCAGGTCAGCACAGTGCACTATAGCCCAGAACCCCTGGGCTCAAACAATCCTCCCTGCCTTGGCATCCACAGTAGCTGGGACTATGGATGCACGCCATCACACCCAGCTAAATCTGTATTTCAAGTGGTGCTCTTGATAATTTTCTACTTTTTTTGGCCAATTATTTGCCAATCTTAATAGATTATGTTGTTTTACTATTTCATCTTGTACTGACCTAATGTTCTAATCAGGAATAGAAGGGTCAACTCAGCCATTTTCTTGTTGTTTGCTCACTTCTGCTGGATAATAGCTATAAATATAACATATAACACAGTAACATAGACTATGCCATGTTGCACTATACTGCTAAAGAAAGGGTGAGAAACTTCCCTCTTTCTTCAGTTGTAATGGCAAGAGACCACCTGGTATTCAGACCCCAGGAGAGCACATCAATCCATTCCTGAAATATCAATAATGCTTAATTTCTCTGATTTTTATGCTAAAATTTTTCAAATATTTTCTCCTGTGCTGCTTTTCTTATAATGAACTATGTGTGTGTGACTTATTGTCCTTTGAGCCACTGCCTCAAAAGCTGAAATAGAAATAATCTATCCTGACATAGGTAGTAAACAACTGGGGGTTGGTTTGCTCATTTGCATTGCTTCAGAAAAAGCCTTTGGCTTTATTTGTTCTTTGAATAAATCAACATTACTTTCTTACAATGCTGATATACTTTCTAAATTTTTCCCAAAGTATGTTTCAAAAAATAAAGGTCATGAAGTTATATCTACCATCAAAGTAAGGATTATACATTTTAGAAAATATGAGAAACACGAAAAAAAGAACAAAGGTAAGTACTTTAATATTTTAATGATTTCCTTTTAATATTTTATCTATTCATACATTTTCATTCATATTTGTTTCCAACTACTATAATAATGTTGCATGTAAATTTTGGTAATAATATTGCATAAGAATTTTTTCATGTCATAACCTTTTCCTAAACACCTTTTAATAGATTCATCTCATCAAGCAGACTGATTAACCATCCCATTTTGCTGGACATATGGCTTCTTTCAAAATTTTCACTTCAATAAATAACAGTGTAATGAAAATCTTTGTACACTAAAACCTTTTCTACAGTTAGGATTATCTGCTTAGAGTAGATTCTCAAAAGTAGAATCACTGTCAAAGAATTTTGACAGTTTTATAATTATCTTAACATGAAACAAATTATGGCCCAAAGGCTATATATGACACAGAAACTGCTGTCTTATTTTGGAGCAGTTTCGTCCCTCCTCCAGGGACAAGCAGAAGGACTAGGAGGTTCAAAAGGACTTTTTATTACAAGTAAATGGATCTCACCAAGGGAAAAAATCTGAGAATCACCACTTTGAACAAAAGATCAAAGGGCTGGAAAAGACCTGAGATGTTTGGTCAAGTTCCCTACCTATTAGTGGCATCAGCCCTGAGATCGCTTCCTTAAGAATTCACAACCTCTAAAGTTAACCTATTTAAACCCAAACATTTTAGATCCTCTTCCAACACTGTGTTTACAGACATCAGATTTTAGCTGCTGACACTGAGTGATGGGACATGGGGGTTATTGCATTATTCCGTCTGTTAATATGTTTGAAATGTGCCATAACAAAGTTTTAAAAATTAGATTATCACGATACCCAACCTAAGGCATCAAAATGTGTTTGATCAAGCTGGGTGCGGTGCCTCATGCCTGTAACCCCAGCACTTTGGGAGGCCGAGGCAGGCAAATCACTTGAAGCCAGGAGTTTGAGACCAGCCTAGTCAACATGGCAAAACCCTGTCTCCACTAAAAATACAAAAAAAAATTAGCCAGGCACAGTGGCGTGCACCTGTAAGCCCAGCTACTCAGGATGCAGAGGCATGAGAATTGCTTGAATCCAGGAGGCAGAGGCTGCAGTGATTCGAGATGGCGCCACTGTACTCCAGCCTGGGCAACAGAGCAAGACTCTCTCAAAACAAAAACAAAACCAATTAGCCAATTGGAGAAATCTGATGGACTGGGCATCAAATGATATTAAAGGGTTACTATTAAAAAAAATGTGTTTGACCAATCACACAAATTGAATATACCACATAGTAAAATGTGTGACTCCTAAGCTGGACATAGTGGTGGCACATGCCTGTAGTCTAGCTACTCAAGATGCTGATGCTAAAGGATCACTTGAGCCCAAGAGTTTGAGGTAGTAGTAAGCTCTAATAGTGCCACTGCACTCCAGCCTGGGTGACAGAGCAAGACCCCCATCTCTAAAACAAACAAACCATAAATACATAAATTTAAAAATAAGGGTGAAGTCAGCCAACTATTTTAAAATAAAATAAAACGTGTGACTCCTGATATTTTATGCTGTTCTGACCATAAAACAGGAAGTTAACGTTTTAGAATCCCTAAAATAAAATGCCATTCAAACACAGCCACATTTCAGTGAAACCAGCCACATTTTAAAGGAATCAGAAAATCCCTTTCCATTACAATGCAACTAGAAGGCCCGCATAAGTGGAGGGCCCTTCTAACATAATTTCACAGTTCCCCAACCCAGAATTCCCGAATTATTTACACTTTCCCATAATTAACACCCTTATCTTTTTTAACATGTAGGTTAGGTTGTTTTAACTGAAAGCATATAACTTAAATAATGAACCAAAATAACCCAAACTCTATTCAGCACATCTCACAGAATATACATTTTCAATATCCCAGATTAGCAGGATGGAGAGTTCAGGAGAGAGATCAAAATTTAAATCTGTCAGTGATGACCACACACAGCAGCAGACTGCAAGATTCCTCTCAATAATGCAAAACATCTTTCATCTATGAATTTTCCCAGTTTTCATGAATTTAAATATTTACCGAAATGATGTAAACCCTTTAAAATTCCTAAATCCCAGTGCTACTCTATCCGCTATTATTCCAGGACCATTTCCAAAACCAGTTACCAGAACAGCTTAGAAATCATTAGGCGGGGCTGAAAAATAGACTCTCAGATTTAAATATATGGTTTTGGTGGGTTTGGTTGTTTCTTTAGGGGTTTTTGTTGTTTTTGTTTTGTTGTTTTGGGGGTTTGTTGTTTTTTGAGACAGAGTCTCGCTCTGCCGCGCAGGCTGGAGGTTAGTGGCACAATCTCGGCTCACTGCAAGCTCTGCCTCCCAGGTTCAAGCAATTCTCCTGCCTCAGCCTCCCGAGTAGCTGGGATTACAGGCACCCACCACCGCTCCCAGCTGATTTCTGTATTTGTAGTAGAGATGGGGTTTCTCTGTGTTGGCCAGGCTGGTCTCCAACTCCTGGCCTCAGGTGATCTGCCCGCCATGGCCTCCCAAAGAGCTGGAATTACAGGCGTGAGTCACCGCCCCCGGCCTGTTTTGTTTTTAATTCATACTTTTTGTGGACACAAGAACACATATTTGGTGCAGACTGGCTCCAAGGACAGGATATCTGAAATTATTTGAACTGAAACAATATAATTCTGCCAATAAAGACAGAAAAGACTAAAGACAATATAAAGCTTGTCATTTAAATGTTTTTTAAAAATTATCTTTCGTTGGCCGGGCGCGGTGGCTCAAGTCTGTAATCCCAGCACTTTGGGAGGCCGAGACGGGTGGATCACGAGGTCAGGAGCTCGAGACCATCCTGGCTAATACGGTGAAACCCCATCTCTACTAAAAAATACAAAAAAAAAACTAGCCGGGCGAAGTGGCGGGTGCCTGTAGTCCCAGCTACTCGGGAGGCTGAGGCAGGAGAATGGCGTGAACCCGAGAGGAGGAGCTTGCAGTGAGCTGAGATCCGGCCACTGCACTCCAGCCTGGGTGACAGAGCAAGACTCCGTCTCAAAAAAAAAAAAAAAAAAAAATTATCTTTCGTATCGTGGTTTTCTTAAAACGACTACATTATCTACACTAATCATCTGGACCTCTGATGCCCAACCAAGACTAGAGTGCTCGAGTGATGACCAGGGGTCGGGTGGCTTGGTCCACAAAAAATGAGTGAAAAAGAGAAATGTTTTCATCTTGAATTCTTTAGATCCTGCTCCCTCGGCGCAGAGTTCAGCGACAGAGGGCGAGGGGCGTTCTGGGCGCGGGGCGCCCTTCATCCAGCCTGGGTTCCAGTCACGTGCGTGCACGCAACTGTCAGAGCTCAGCCCAAGGAGCAACCCTTCGCATCTGTGCATTTCATCCTGAGTCAAGCCCCATAAAAATTGGAATACGTAAAAATGGGCAAAAATTGAACATTTAAAATACAGCAGTGAAAAGGGAGGAGTGCCTGCTCCAGAAATGCTCTACGCGTGGTTCATCAACGCTCCCTGAAGAGCGGGCCACCGGGATGCTCCGAGGCTCCGCCATCCCGCACGCAGGACAAAGGTGCTGAGAATGAGGCGCGCTCGTCCTGCACCCGCTGCTGAGAGCCCGAAGCCGGGGCGCGCCGGGGCCGGCCGGGCACGTGCACGGGGCTCTCCGAACGCCGCGCTGCCCAGGAGCCGGCCCTGGGGACTCGCGGTTGCGGGGACCGAGCTCGCGAAGGGGACCACGCTCGCGGAGGGGCCGCAGCGGCCCCGAGGATGGCGCAGGAAGACCCCCCACGCAGGACAGCCGGTCGCGGGGGTCAGGGGCGGCTCCTCCCGGGCCCGGCCCCGCCCGACTGACCTGTGACGCTGGCCCGGGTGACGCGCTGCACCACGGCCTTCATGGCGGCGGCTGGGGCGAGTGGGGCGGCGCCGCGCTGCGTCCGGCCTCGCGACTCTGAGGGCGGCTCCGCGGCCGGCGCCCTCTGGAGGTGACACCCGGAAGCGAGCCCAACGGTCCGGTCCGACTCGGTCGGCTGCTGCCCACCCCACGTCGGCCACGCCCACTCTCGGCCTGGCGATAGGCCCACCCACTCATAGATTGACTCCGCCCATGCATGCCACGCCCACCTGCTGCCCAACCGTAACCCCGCCCGTCATTGAAAAGCCCAGTCCCGGTGCTTGGCCCTGCCCCACCCACATCGGGGTCCCGCCAGAGCCCTTTGATCCCGCCATCGCGGGCCCCGCCCCTACCCAGTGCCCAGAACCCACTCTGCCCCGAAGGCAGTCTCTACGCTGGCTTTTTTCTCCAAAGTACCCGAACCTAAGAACCCGTCATCACTAAGCCTTTGAATTCAGCCTGAATCCTATTTCTAATTGTATTCCTCTTTCCTCTTTTCCACTCCTCTGCAGGCGGATCATCCCAAATTCTTCTTCCCTTATCTTCCTGCCTCAGTGGCTTCTCAGATACCACATACAAAAGGATCTGCTGCCTAAAATAGCCATTTAACTATCTCACTATTAATTCGACTTAGCCATGTCATGATAATAAATAGGTATGTGATTCTAGAATTCTAATTTCTCATTTAATACAAATACTAATAATTGGCCCCCTCACTGGGTTGTTAGATTTAAATAAACCAAACTACGTAAAAGTGCTTAGATGGCAGCAAAGGGCTATACAACTATTACCCCAACAAATTATTACCGTTGCTAAAAATAATTCCATCTCAGCAGTCTTCACCTTGAAGGTGACTAACAGCATTGGTGGGTGTAAAAAAGGCATTGAAATGGAGAAGAAACCCTCACTTGCCCAGAAAAGACTGCAAACTAGTATGCTTGTTTGTTAAATACTGAATGCTAAATTGCCTTAAAAACGTTGTCAAAGTTAACATAACCAGTAACGAGAGATCATGTGCCTCCTGATATTGCACTGGGAAGGACACAACCTCAATCTTGCGGTATTTCTGCCAAATAATGTATAACTTGAATCCAATCATGATGAAACATAAGACAAAAATAAATTGAGGAACATTCTACAAAATAACTAGGTAGGATTCTGAGAATTAATGAGGAATTTTTTTTTTTTTTTTTTTTGAGACACTGTTTTTTGCTCTTTTTGCCCAAGCTGGAGTGCAATGGTGCAATCTCGGCTCACTGCAACTTCTGCCTCGTGGGTTCAAGCAATTCTCCTGTCTCAGCCTCCCGAGTAACTGGGATTACAGGCATGCGCCGCCACGCCCGGCTAATTTTGTATTTTTATTAAAGATGAGGTTTCTCCATGTTGGTCAGGCTGGTCTGGAACTCCCGACCTCAGGTGATCCGCCCGCCTCAGCCTCCCAAAGTGCTGGGATTACAGGCATGAGCCACCACGCCCAGCCGCGGACTTTTTAAAAGACAGCAAAACTACCTGTAATCCCAGCACTTTGTTAATTCTGGGTTTCTGGCATGGAGCTTTTAAAATTCTTGGAATTTCTCAAGAGACAGGAGTATCTTTGTTATTCATGAGCTCCTTGATTATTCCTGAGTTTACTAACAAGACAATTCAGATTGGGAGCTGATCACAGGAAAAACCAATCCTGACTGGATGTCTGAGCCAGCCCAACCTGTGGGAGGGGTAGAAGACAGAGATTGAGTTCAACCTGTGGCCAATGATTCAATCAGTCATCCTTACATGATAAAATCCCAGGAAAAACTCTGGACACTGAAGCTACATGGAACTTCCTGGTTGCTGAACACATTGATGTGCTGGGAGGGTGATGGCCCTGATTCCACAGGGCGAAAGCACAGAGGCTCTGTGTTTGGTACTCTCACAGACCTTGCCTAACATATCTCATCTGGCTGGTCCTAATTTTTATAATAAAACTATAAATTATAATTACAGCACTTTCCTCAGTTCCATATGTCATCCCAGTGCATTATCAACCCTGAGGGGGTCATGGATACTCCTGACTGTGTAGCCAGTTGCTCTGAAGTGCAAGCGGTTTGGGGACACCCAAGTGTGGTTGGCACCTGAAATAAGGGCAATCTTTTTGGGAAACATACCCTTAAACTTGCAGGATCTGTTCTAACTCCAGGTGATTCGTGCCAGAGTTGAACTGCAATTCACCAGTTGGTGTTCAATGAACCCCGAAGCCCTCCATGCCATATTCCACCATAAGAGTCATACCCTTTCTTTTTTTTTTTTTTTTTTTTGGAGACAGAGTCTTGCACTGTCACCCAGACTGGAGTACAGTGGCTCGTTCTGGCTCACTGCAACCTCCGCCTCGCAGGCTCAAGTGATTCTCCTGCCTTAGACTTCTGAGTAGCTGGGATTACAGGTGCTGCCACCATGCCTGGCTAATTTTTGTATTTTTAGTAGAGACGGGGTTTCACCATGTTGGCCAGGCTGTTCTCAAACTCCTGACCTCAAGTGATCCACCTGCCGTGGCCTCCCAAAGTGCTGGGATTACAGGCGTGAGCCATCGCACCTGGCAAATCCCCACTTAAATAAGTGGCTCCACTTGTTTCCTGGAGCCAGCAGTGACCTGTGATTGCTCTCTTCCCCATTCCCTAAGTATCTCGTCCATCAGCAAATCTTCTCCCTCTCCAAAACCTATCCCAAAGTGCCCTCTTCTCTCCACCCCTCCCGCATCATCCACTCCACCATTCTTTCCCATTTGGATTTCTACAACACCTTCCTCACTGGTCTTCCTACTTCCCCTTTGTCCTTCTCCAAGCCATTCTCCAGGCACAGATGAAAGTGATTCTCTTAGAATATAAAGTCTTAACAATCCAGACTCTGACCACCTTTAAATTCCTCAAATAGTCATTGGTTGCTACCTCAGGACTTCAGGATCTGCTCTTGCTCTACCCGGAACAGGTAGGTTCCTCTACCTTCATCCACTCTTTGTACAACATGCTTCTCTCCTGCCTTTAGGTTTTCAGCTTCAATGCCACCTCCTCAGACAGATCTTCTCTATCTGCACCAAGAAAAGTAGGTGTTCCTGCTCCCTGTTTTTCTCATGTTTGTCCCGTGGGTTTTCTCTCATAATCTTCTGGCGACTTTCAATGACTGTATTTGCCTGGTAAGCTGTGTTCTTCTACCTGTGTCTCTCATGCTTACCACTGAATCCTCAGCATCTAACACAGTACCTGGGGCTCAGGTAATATTGCCAAAGGAATAAATGTGAGAAGCCAATTTTTTGGCTTAACAGTGTATCATGGATTTACAGTATTTCTCTATTAATAGATGTGCAGATGTTAAGGGCTAATATATGTATTGTAATTACCCTAAACAGTTTTTTCTGTTGATGAACATTTAGGTCTGAATCAGCTGGGATGTTTTTTGGTTCATGGAACTCAAAATGACTCAAACTTTTAAGAAGTGTGTTATTTCCAAGTAGCTGGGACTACAGGTGCCCGCCACCACACCCTGTCAAGGCAGGAGAATGGTGTGAACCCAGGAGTTGCAGCTTGCAGTGAGCCGAGATCATGCCACTGCACTCCAGCCTGGGCAACAGAGCGAGACTCCATCTAAAAAAAAAAAAGAAAAAGAAAAAAAAGAAATGTGTTATTTGTGCACTGTTTTTTTGTTTTTTGGTGTTTTTCCTTTTTTTTATGACCTTAGGAAATGTGACTTAGCCCGATTCAGCTTCAGTCTTCTTATCTGTAAAGTGGGGATAATATCTTGTCTTCAAGATTGCAGTGAGGAGTAAATATAACACAAGAGCACTCAAAAAACGATCTTGCAGCAAACAATCTAAGTATATTTTCACAACCACACAGACATGATGGGGCCGTATCTGTCATTTTGGAAATGATAATAGGCCATATCATTAATCTTAAAAGTCTAATTCAGGCATTAAAGCAGAGCTCCCCAGAGGGTCGAAAGCCCAGTGCTAAAACCCGCTGGAGCACAGCACCCGAGAAAGCATGGTTCATTCCACCTGGGTGAGTTTCTATTGCTAGGAGCACCTTAATTCCATCACTTCTTTGACATCAGCCATTTCAACGTTTTTCTCTAATCTATCAGCACACAAATTGGGGAGCGATTTTCTTCTCTGGAAATGGATTAGTCCAGGAGATTCTCATGTTTGCTTTGAAGTATGCTGGATCTGAGATGGAAAAATCCAAAAACATGGCCAGATGGTCCTCTGATGTGAAATCACCAGAAAGTCTCTGTGAACTCCACGTGCCTAGTTCCCATCTACACGTGTCCTTCCAGAAAATCCACTCAAAATACCTCCTCACCTTGGATGTTACCTTGATTCACCTACAGTGTTTGGCGAGGCACCAACTAAAGGGCAGGCCCGGCCCGGCCACTGAGCAACCAACCGAGTCCTGGGACCTCCCAATGACCTAAGGCAAAAGGTAGTGAGTTCTTTCAATGTCATCTTAGGGCACTGTGTTTAATGGGCTCACTCAAGAATTATTTAATTAATTAGGGAATTTAATGAACTAGGGTACCTTTGTTTGACTCATCATCTACTCTTTTTTTTTTTTTTTTTTTTTTTGGTTGGAGTCTCGTTTTTTTGCCCAGTCTGGAGTGCAGTGGTGTGATCTCAGCTCACTGCAACCTCCGCCTCCTGGGTGCAAGTGTTCCTCCTGCCTCAGCCTCCCAAGTAGCTGGGATTACAGACGCGTGCCACCATGCCCGGCTAACTTTTGTATTTTTAGTAGAGATGTGGTTTTGCCATGTTGGCCAGGTTTGTCTCAAACTCCTGACCTCAAGTGATCAGCCCACCTCGGCCTCCCAAAGTGCTGGGATTACAAGTGTGAGCCAGTGCTCCTGGCCAACATTTTTTTCTTTTTTTTTTTCTTTTTTTTTTTGTTTGAGACAGGGTCTTGCTCTGTCACTCAGGCTGGAGTACAGTGGTGTGATCATTGTTCACTGTAGCCTTGAACTCCCAGGCTCAAGCAATCTCCCACTTTAGTCTCCTAAGTAGCTGGGACTACAGGTATGCACCACTGTACCCCACTGATTTTTTTATTTTTTGTAGAGACGGGATCTCGCTATGTTAGCCAGGCACCATCACCTACTTTTAATTAAAAGCTTGGATTTTGTGAAGCTTCATGTTAACTTGTAAACTTTTGTTGGATAAAAATAAAAATAATTCTGTCCATTAAAAAATAATAACCCTAAGTTTAGGGCTTTATCCCCGCTAAAACATTAACCAGAAATCTTATTCTAACACTTTTTTCTCAAGTGCCTAAATAACCTCTGGTCCTTTCTTCTTCTTTGAATCAGCTTTACCATCCTGCTGGTTTTCTCATTTACAAGTTGAACAAATATTTGACATTTGCTCATTCTTGTATTTGACTCATGTTTTTAACTTTTGAAAAGTATACTTGATGGTCCTGAGCCTCTATGCATCACAGATACAGAGTGGGACTTTAACAGTATTCTTCCATAGCTGGGTGGCCTTTGCCTGCACAGCACATCCAGGGTCCCCAAGACCACCCCCAGGTTCAGTGATTTGCTGGGAGGACTCACAGGATTCAGCATATAGTTATTGTCACATCTGTGGTTTATTACAGCAAAAGGATATGAAACAAAATTAGCAAAGACAAGAAGTGCACGGGGCAAAGTCTGAAGGAAAACAGGCACAGGCTTCCAAAGCCCTCCTCCTATGGGGTTGCAAGGGACACATTCTTTTCCTCTAGCATTGATTTTTTTTTTTTTTTTTTTTTTTTTGAGATGGAGTCTCACTCGGTCAGCTCACTGCAACCTCCCTTTCCTGGGTTCAAGCGATTCTCCTGCCTCAGCCTCCCAAGTAGTTGACATTACAGGCATGTACCACCATGCCTGGCTAATTTTTGCATTTTTAGTAGAGGAAGGGTGTTTCACCATGTTGACAGGCTGGTCTCAAACTCCTGACCTCAAGTGATCCACGTGCCTTGGCCTCCCAAAGTGCTGGGATTACAAGCGTGAGCCACCACGCCCAGCCTGACAACACTTTTCAAGTGTGGTCTACCGGGGTAGCTCAATAGAGACTCAGAATTTAAGTTTTTTTATTGGGAGTTTTAAAATATAGACACCCTCTACATAACACATAAATTACAGGTGGGTGGAGGCAGGGTGAAGGGTGGGCTGGACATAGAGAGATGTTTGAGTCTGCAGAAGCAACACTTGGACCCCCAGGTACCCACCCCAACTTCCTGCACTTCACTCAGGAAACCTGAGGTTTCTGCTTTGCCCGGAGCAGAGGAGGGGGATGTGGCCCCGGATTCAATGGAAACCCTTATTCTAAACAACCATCTCCAAACCCCCTCCCCAGTCTAGTTCCCAGGATTCCTACAGCCAGGCATCTATCCTCAATCCCTGTGGGAGACTGGAGAGAGGACCCTTCTCCTGGGAACTGATTGACAGATGCTGGCATGTCAGTACCTCCCACTAAAAAAATCTGGCTTGCTGTCTCTAGTGGACATTTGTCATAGTATTTGTCTTCCCAGCATTTTGTGAACATCCTGTATTTGGGGAACTTCTCACCTTAAAACTCCACATATCCCCACAGTAGAAGCCAGAAATTCTTTCCCAGACTTAACTGCAGCTAAGGCAAAGGAATGTGACCAACACGCCCTGAGTTAGGCATCCCCAAGTGAAACTAGATTCGGAAGCGAGTGATAAGCAGGCTGCTCCAGGAAGCCATTCTGATGTGGGGTCTTCAGAAACTCCCTGCTCTCAGAGGTACCGGAGGCAGGGGCCCAGCAGGAACAGCCTATTTTGCCAGCATGACCCCACAGTGCCTGTACCTGGTGGCGGTCTGCAGGATACTTGGGGTGCCATTCCTGGCTGCACTGTCTGTAACTATGTTTCCCTGATGATCCCCCTAATTCTAGGAGTTTCCCAATATCCTTTCCAAAGTTCCTTTTCAGCATGAACTGGCTCCAGTTCTGTGGTGTGTTGCTAAGAATCCCAACTTCAACACCAACCACCAGTAAAAAGCTAGTCATAACTTATCAAACACCTACCCCTATCCTCAAGCTGCAGAAGGTTCGTGAAAGGTTCTTAAATCGATGCCCGTACAATAAGAAGGGACATTAGACAAATGCCTCCAACTTGAGACAGAGACAAAAATGAGTCACGCAAAGGAACTTATAGCAGTACAAGAAGAAAGAGTAAGACAACTTAGAACACCTTCAGCCATCAGAAAATATTGTATTCATCAATGAATACGATACCATAAAAAGGAACTAATTTACAAGAGCTTTCTATAATAGCCAATATTAAAATGCAATTAAAAAGTTGGATTGGCCGGGCGCGGTGGCTCAAGCCTGTAATCCCAGCACTTTGGGAGGCCGAGACGGGCGGATCACGAGGTCAGGAGATCGAGACCATCCTGGCTAACACGGTGAAACCCTGTCTCTACTAAAAAATACAAAAAACTAGCCGGGCGAGGTGGCGGGCGCCTGTAGTCCCAGCTACTCGGGAGGCTGAGGCAGGAGAATGGCGGGAACCCGGGAGGCGGAGCTTGCAGTGAGCTGAGACCCGGCCACAGCACTCCAGCCTGGGTGACAGAGCAAGACTCCGTCTCAAAAAAAAAAAAAAATAAAATAAAAAAAAAATAAAAAGTTGGATTACAGCCAGGCACAGTGGTGCACACCAGTAGCTCCAGCTACTCAGGAGGCTGAGGTGGGAGATTCACTTGAGCCCAGAAGTTCAAGACCAGCTTTGGCAATATAGCAAAACCCCATCACAAAAAAAAAAAAAAAAAAAAAAATTATAGGAGACATAATGTATTTGCTTAGTTTTTGTTGTCTGTTTCTCTGCTGGAAGCTAGAACTGCTTGAGGGCATTGTTTATATAGTACTCAGCACACAGAGCAATGCTGGCTCAGCGTCCCGTGGCAGGCAGGGCTATACAAACTGGCCCCAAAGTCTGAGGAAGCTCAGAGGCCAAAAAGGAGGCTGACAAATCTGGTTTCTTAGAAAGAAACATTTAATAGGGACTTAGAACAGAAGCCATGTCTGTGTCTTGGGTGGCTGCCAGGCAAGATGGTGGATCCCCGAGCAGTCACCCCTCAGACCCAGGGCTTTTATACCGTAGGGAAGGGGTGCTTTAGCAGGGATATGTGGGACAACTGAAGTACAATAACATCAAGGTTGTTGGATCTAAGGGCAGGATTGACTGTAAAGACAAGCTCTTACACAAGGAACAATAGATAAGCTACAAATCTTAGAGGTATTCATGGACCAAGGGTTAATCAGAATCCAACATGGCAGATCAGCATCCAAGATGGACTTGCTTTGTCCTCCACAACCAAAGTAGGGGCTCAGCAGGTGTCTGTTGAATGTGAAGGATAATGGAATACACCACCAAAAAATATGCCACTTTGGCATAAGATTTATTTTGAGCTAAAGACACTTGAAAAATTGCAGGTGCAGGAAGGGTGATCTGACCTCCTCTTTTCTTTTTGACAAAAAGAGATAGGCCGGGCACGGTGGCTCACGCCTGTAATCCCAGCACTTTGGGAGGCAGAGGTGGGCGGATCACCTGAGGTCAGGAGTTCGAGACCAGCGTGGCCAACATAGTGAAACCCCATCTCTACTAAAAATACAAAAATTAGCCGGGCATGGTGGTGCACCCCTGTAATCCCAGCTACTCAGAAGGCTGAGACAGGGGAATTGCTTAAACTCAGGAGCCGGGGGTAGGAGTGAGCCAAGATCATGCCACTGCACTCTAGCTTGTGTGACAGAGCAAGACTCTGTCTCCAAAAAAAAAGAAAAAGAAAGCAAGAAAGAGATAAAACTGCCATGTGGAAGATGCCCTCCCTATAGCAGGAGGAAAGAACCATTCTTATCACCAGAGATGGAGAGTCAAGGTCAAGATAATTCCATACAAACAGGCCTTGTTTAAATAACTCTTATCCTCCTCTGGTTTCCTGTACATTTTAGTTATTTTTCCATAGTTGCCTCTTTTTGTTCAACTCAGTATATAACCAGTTAGGTTTTGCCACTTTGGGTCCCCATTTTTCTATGGGGGCTTCCACGTGCATGTAAGAATCTGTACATTTTACTTTGGCTAATCTGTTTTATGTCAATTTAATTCTGAGGCCCAGCCACAAACCCTAAAAAGTATAGGTAAAATTTTGCCTCCTCCACAGTTGTATAAGTAAATGAATGATCCTCTCCCTGAAAAGTCGAAAATAAAGAGATCAACAGTAGTTAAGAAAAAGTATAAAATAATAAAAAGTAGTCTGGAATGTCTATTAGGAATTCCAGACACACAGAAAAAAAATTAAAAGGCAAACGGAATTCCTAAAAAGAAAATGCCCCAGAACCAAATACGAGTTTCCATAAACTAAGAGCCTACTGAGTGATCAGCCTAATCAATTTTTTTTTAAGCCACACTAGGTGCATCATTGTAAAATTTCAGAACACTAGAGATAGGTCCTAAGACCTTCTGGAGAGAAGAAAACAGGTAATAATCAAAGATTAGGACTTTTCAGCTGAAATATTGGAATTGCTAGAATACAGGGGACTGACGCTTTCAAAATTCTGAGGGAGAGTAATGATCAAACCTGGGGTTCTATACCCAGGCCAACTAGTAATTGAATATGAGAATACAATAAAGACATGTTCTGGTCGGGCACAGTGGCTCATGCCTGTAATCCCAGCACTTTGGGAGGCAGAGGCAGGCAGATCACTTGAGGCCAGGAGTTTGAGACCAGCCTGGCCAATATGGTGAAACCCCATCTCTACTAAAAATGCAAAATTAGCTAGGTGTGATGGCGCAGGCCTTGTAGTCCCAGCTACTCGGGAGGCTCAGGCATGAGAATCACTTGAACTTGGGAAGCGGAGGTTGCAGTGAGCCAAGATCGCACCACTGCACTCCAGCCTCGGTGACAGAGCGAAACTCTGTCTCAAAAAAAAGATGTGTTCACACATGAAAAAGAGACAAAAAATTATATACCCTTTCTCAGAATTATGGGGACACAGATCAAGAAAACAGAGATCCATTATAAGATGGCAAAGGAAACAGCAAAGAAAAATGTATGCGAAGCAGAACTAGAGTGATCAGTCCAGATTGTAGCAAGAAGACAATGAGCTCCAAGATTTAAAAAGAGAAAAGAGAAACTGGGAAGGTTTGTGTGGAAAATTATATTGTGAGGTTAGAGGATGTGGAAAGAATGAGAGAGAAACATCAAAGAAACAAAGCAAATGAAAAAAAGAATGCAGTTAACTCCAGAAAGAAAAGTTATATGAGAAACAATTATAGCTTACTTACTTGGCTTATCAACAAACTATGTTTGCATAGTTAAAACAGGGTAACTATCAATTATTGATTCATCAAAAATATGCAATAGTTTTACTGGTTAGTCAGTTGGAAAGAAGGATCAAATCCTGATTAATAAATCCCATATATGATTGATAAATTAAAGATATTAGTAAAAGCTTATTATTTAGAAATGTGGACATAAATACCAAAAAAAAAAAAAAACAAAAAAAACCTAATAGTTAAAAGCGAGGAGGGATAAAGCAGGAACTGTTTTTTCGGTTACAAACTTTTGATCACTAACTTTTTAATGCATTTGCTGCTTTGTTAAAAATATAAAAATTAATTTCAAAAAAGTCATGCTGGCTAATACTATAGAAACCAATTGGAGGGGACTCCAAGTAGAGACAGAGACGACAGGAAGTTGAGGCTACATAAGCAAAGAGGATGGAGGATTTAGGTAAGGTAGTGTTAAAGGAAACGGGGAGGTGGGAATGGAGTGGAATATCTGCAGTAGAAATAATGGGACCTGGTGGCTGGAGGAAGAAGGAACAAGAAGAGGGAGAAGTCTAGAATGATAGGTTCCGGCCGGGCGCGGTGGCTCAAGCCTGTAATCCCAGCACTTTGGGAGGCCGAGGCGGGTGGATCACGAGGTCAGGAGATCGAGACCATCCTGGCTAACACGGTGAAACCCCGTCTCTACTAAAAATACAAAAAAATAGCCGGGCGAGGTGGCGGGCGCCTGTAGTCCCAGCTACTCGGAGGCTGAGGCAGGAGAATGGCGTGAACCTGGGAGGCGGAGCTTGCAGTGAGCCAAGATCGCGCCACTGCACTCCAGCCTGGGTGACACAGCGCGAGACTCCGTCTCAAAAAAAAAAAAAAAAAAAATAGAATGATAGGTTCCTAATTTGAGGAACTGAGCACTCTCTGAGAAAGAGAACGGAAGGAAGAGCAGGCTTGTGGGTGATGGCCGCAATTTAAGTTATGGACGAAGCTGAGGCAGCTAGACATCCAAGTAGCAATGCTAGATGGACACAGATCTTGAGTTCAGAATGCTGGGCTGAAATAAGAGAATAAATTAGATATAGCAGAGAAACCCAGCCAGGTCCCAAGGAAAGCTAGCCCAAATGTCCCCTTAAGCCCCACAAGTGTACAGATCCTGGGTACAGACTGCCAGGTGAGAATAGAAGTTCAGCTGTTTATCCTAGGTGTGCTCCATTAACAACTCTCACCTGCCAAGTGCCACAGCCCTTCAGCCCTTGCCCTTGGTTTCTCTGGAAGTCCCTCATGTTAGGAAATGTCTTCCAAAAGGTTCATGCTACTGTTCCCATCTCTCCCATACTTCTGATTCACTTGCTTCTCACCTTCCCCGTCTACTGTCGCACACTGCTTCTCATTCATCAGTTTGATGCCAACCAAGATGGTCCACTGGAATACACAGCCAACTGGCACGAATCCATGCCTGACCTGATATCCCTTGGGAAGTTGAGTCTCTGCTGCCAGCATCTGGAGCTGTTGTGATTTTGGAATCCTTGTCACTAAGGCTGACTGCACCACAGCACTCCTCAGGCCACCCATATGGTGGAACTGACACCAGTGAGAAATCAAGATGAGGATCTGAAGGTCATAGCACTATAGAGGAACCCTGAAATGTCTAATTCCTGTCCCACCACACATCTCTACTCACAGGGTCCTGATAGCTATGAACAGGAAAACACTACCTACATGAGAAACAAATGCCACATTATTCATAACTGAGGCAGTCTCTATAATCCATAGGCAGGGATCTGATAAAAACTGAACCGAGTCTCTTGCAAGGGTGGAAGCCAAACACTGGGTTGAGGAGAGGCTGGTCAGACTTTGGCACTGCACATGGGAGGTAGTATCTTCTTGGGATACTTGTATTACTCCAGAAAGGTGGGAAAAGCAGCTTGTGTGCAATAAGAAAAGCAAGGCCGAGAGCCCAGGCAGGCTCATCAAGTGGCTGCCTGCGTTTCAGTCCCAGTGTCAGGTCTTCTGAAGACCTCAACATACTCTGCATTTTTTTTTTTTAAGATGGACTCTCACTGTCACCAGGCTGGAGTGCAGTGGTGCGATCTCAGCTCACTGCAACCTCCACCTCCCAGGTTCAAGCGATTGTCCTGCCTCAGCCTCCCAAGTAGCTAGGACTATAGGCGCATGGTGCCATGCCCAGCTAATTTTTGTATTTTTAACAGAGACAGGGTTTCACCATGCTGGCCAAGATGGTCTCAATCTCTTGACCTCGTGATCCACCCACCTCGGCCTCCCAAAGTGTGGGGATTACAGGCGTGAGCCACCGCTCCTGGCCCATACTCTCTGCTTTAATTCTGAGCGACAATACATTTTGTATAAACACCCCCTTTTGATTTAAGTTCACTTGTTTGTTGCCTGCAACCAAGAGACCACTGAGGAAACTGGTCCAGCATCAATCATGTCGTTCTGACTGCATTCTCAGCATTAGAATAGCACTGGCCACAGCTGGTGGGTAATCCACACCTGCCGAAGGAATGAGGGGTATGTGCACTAGTCCTAAAGAATAGGTCCAGTCTATTTAATTCAGAAGTTACAATCTAATTTATATTATACTTACCCAGTATGCAGTAGTACCCAAAGGGCTACTGTAGATTCAGTAGAATCCCAAACTGAATGTGGGGATTTGCCGAAACTAACCTTAAAGTGGCCAGTAAAGCTGTGCCTAATAGCAACATGAAAGAAATACAAATCTTCCTTAACTAGTTTCAGGAAATCAAGCTTATGGAAGCTTTATGTGAAATTTCACATCAGTCTTTCACTCATGCAAATACAGAGGAACACCTCTCGAAAATGCAGATAGTAGGCCAGGTGCGGTGGCTCACACCTGTAATCCCAGCACTTTGGGAGGCCGAGATGGGCGGATCACAAGGTAAGATCGAGACCATCCTGGCTAATACGGTGAAACCCCGTCTCTACTAAAAATACAAAAAATTAGCCGGGCGTGGTAGTGGGCGCCTGTAGTCCCAGCTACTCAGGAGCCTGGGGCAGAAGAATGGCATGAACCCGGGAGGCAGAGCTTGCAGTGAGCCGAGATTGCGCTACTACACTTCAGCCTGGGTGACTGGAGTCTCCCTCTCAAAAAAAAAAAAAAAAGGAGACTCCCTCTCAAAAAAAAAAAAAAGAAAATGCAGCTAGATTCCTTCAAGAAAATATTTATTGCAGATTATTAGTGATTATGTTTTATAGCAATTTTAAATACATACACCTTTCACAAACACAAAATGGGAATCGAGGCAACTATCAAATTTAAATGTTGAACCAAGTCCTGGTTTTCAGAATTCAGCAGCCAGTCATGGTTCTGCACCAGGGCCACCAGTCCACGATTTCCAATAGTTGAGGATCTTTTCTGTAATTGGAACAAAATCTTCTTTATATATGATAACTGTTTCCACATAAAATCCTTTTGGGTGTTCAGATACTTCACCGGGTGTTTCAGTTGTTAAGCCATCCTTTCGGTCTACTTTATCACCATTAAGAGAGAGAAAAAAAAAGGACACCTGAATTATTAACTTAGAAAGCAGTCTCTAAAGTCTCAGAAATTAAGATAAGAATTATGTTCACTCCCTCCAACCCCAATAAGGAAGAAAGGAATGAAAGGAAGGGAGGGAAGGGAGGGAAGGGAAGGGAGGAAAGAAGGGAGGAAGGAAGGAAGGAACGGAAGGAAGGAAGGAAAAAGGAAAGGGAAGAGAAGGGAAAGGGCGAGGGAAAGGAAGGGCAGGGCAGGGGAGGGGAGGGGTAGGAGGGGAGGGGATAAGAGGGGAGGGAAGGAGGCGGTGGACCACCTGAGGTCAGGAGTTTGACACCAGCCTCACCAAGCTGGTGAAACCCCCTTCTCTACTAAAAATACGAAAATTAGCCAGGCGTAGTGGCATTCGCCTGTAATCCCAGCTACTGGGGAGGATGAGGCAGGAGGACTGCTTGAGGTGGGAGGTGGAGGTTGCAGTGAGCCGAGATAGCACCACTGCACTCTAGCCTGGGCAACAGAGCTAGACTCCATCTCAAAAAAAAAAAAAAAAAAAAAAAATTCGCCGGGCAGTAGTGGCCTGTGCCTGTAACCCCAGCTACTCGGGAGGATGAGGCAGGAGAATCGCTTGAGCCTGGAGACGCAGGTTGTGGTGAGCTGAGATCATGCCACTGCACTCCAGCCTGGGCGACAGGGTGAGACCCTGTCAAAAAAAACCAAAAAAAAAAACAAAAAAAAACGAAAGAAAACATAAACATGGACATTAAAATATTTTTACTTTATATATATATAAATATAAAATATTTTACCATATATTATATATAAAGTAAATATATATAAAATTTTGGGGGGGTAGAGATGGTGGTCTCCCTATGTTGCCCAGACTGGTCCCCAACCCCTGGGCTCAAGCAATCTGCCACCTCGGCCTTCCAAAATTATGGAATTACAGGCGAGAGCCACTGCACCCGGCCAAAATGTTTTTAAACGCCTAATGCTGGACACATGTACTTTCAGGCCATTGATAGCTTCATCACCAAATGTAATCTTCAGCATAGTTTTTACACAACAACTTTACTGATATATAATTAACATATCATACGATTAACCCCCTTAAAAGATACAATTTAATGTTTTTTAGTACATTCAGATTTGTGCAACCAGCACCACAATCAATTTAAAAATATTATCATCCACAAAAGGAATCCATACCTTTGGCAGTCATTCCCCATCTCCCCAACCCTTCAGCCCCTAGTAACCACACTGATCAACTTAATGTCTCTATACATTTCCAGCATATTTTTCAAAGCTGAGAAACTTTCCTCCCTTTGCGCCTAGTAACTGGAAGATTTTAATACGCCTTGACTGCTAAAAGTCCTGAAATTGCTCGCCATATATCATGAGGGACAGTAGTACTGAAGCATCACTCTTTAAAAATCACCGGACAGAGTCTCTGAAAATCCACCTTGCACTTTACACAGATTCTTCCAATTCCGAGTATAGGGACGGCCCTATGCAGTAAATGACTAAGATCTAGGTAACAATATTTACAAGGTATTAATAATTCCTGGCGTCTAGTTCTTTGCAGATTCCATTTAACAAACGGCTGTTAGCACCCGTTTCAATTAGTTTTGCAGAATAAACCTGGGGTTTACAGAACAGGGAGGTTGTTTCGACGACCCCCGGGGAACTCTCCACCGAAGGCCGTGTGTCCCGGGGCCGGCCCCGCCGAAGAGCCCTACCTGATGACTTCGCCATTGTCCAGTTGTAGTAAAACACTGAGCCCAACACAGACCAGGCGCCGATCCCGTAGACCACCGACATCCGCCGGTACCAGGCCGTGAACTCTCTTCTATACATGGGTACGCCGACGAGTGCCTTGAATCTCGCAGGCCCACGGCGGAGGCTCGACTTCCGGTGAGGTAATCGCTGCCATCCCCGCCGCAGGAATCATCAGGGAGCCGCCAGTTTTCCGCGTCCGCTTCCGGCTCTGCCCCGATGCATCTTGGGGCCTGTGGTTCGGAAAGTTGTTCCGGTGTCCGGACTTTCGGGTGCAGAGCTGTGGGCGTGCGATACTTCTTACCACGTGACGAGGACTAAATGACAACTTCTTAGAGGAGAAGCTTCTCACTTACAAAATTGTAATGCCTTCATGGGCTCCAGACGGTATCTGAAAAGGTTACTTCCAATTCCTCTTCCAGTTTTCAGATTTGCAGGGATACCGCTTGTCTCTCCCCGCAACTCTTCTTTTCCCCCATTTTGCTTTCCGGAAATCTGGGTGAACTTTAAATACCTCCAAGCCAAAGCTAATCCCTCCGCTAGGCTCTGGGTCTTTTTTCCTGCCTCAGGGGCCTTTCGCCTCATTGACACCCTAAGCCCTCCCCCATTTTCATTACTGACGTTTATCATTCATGCAAACGTGCCCATGTCTCAAAAACAAAAAATCTCCTTCGACTCCGTCCAGCTCCAGCTTTTGTCTTATTCATACATTTTTTTAAGGCAAGATGCCCTCAATAGACTGAAAAACTTAACACACTGAAGAGCAAGTGTGATGTGCTTGGCACAAGGCAGGATCGGTAAATTGACATTAAGTACTTTTCAGCCATACTCAAACTTGGTTTCGGAAGCATTTGCCACCACTGACCCCACCTGCACCTTTCATGGCTTCAAAAACATCCTTTTCCCTGGTATCCTTCAGGGTTCTTTTCACCTTGCCCACCCTTTAAAAACTGATGTTCTGCCCTACAGTAATATATATCCACAAAACTTAACTCTGAATGGATCACTCACTTAAATGTAAAAGCTAAAACTATTTAATATAAGCCTAGAAAAAAAAAAAAAGGAGAATATGTTTGCCATCTTGGAATAAGCACAGATTTCTTAGAATAAAAAAGGCATCCCAGGCCGGGTGGCTCATGCCTGTAACCCCAGCACTTTGGGAGGTAGAGCAGGGAGGATTGCTTGAACCCAGGAGTTCCAGACCAGCAAGGCCATCATAGTGAGACCCCATCTCAGTTTATATATATATACATAAAGCAAAAATGGATAAATAGGGCTTTTTAAAAAAATAACATTTTTGTTCTTTGAGGGTCACAGTTGAGAAAATGAAAAGCCAAGCTACAGAATAAAATATTCACAATAACATACATCTAACGAAGGACTTGGATCCAGAATATATGAGGACCCTTTACAATTCAGTTATAAAAATACAACCCAACTAAAAATCAGGCAATAAATTTGAATAGAACAAAAGAAGATATACAAATGACCAATAAGCAGAGGAGCATCATTAGTCATCAGAGAAATGGACATTAAAACAGTACAATAAGAGACTATTACACACCTACTAGAGTGGCTAAAATCAAACTGAGAATGCCAAGAGCTGTAAGGATTTGGAACAATTGGAACTCTTATTGATGGGAACATAAAATGTTACAATCTCTTTGCAAAACTTAGTTTTTAAAAAGTTGAACATATGCCTACCATATAACCGAGGCATTCCATTTCTAGGAAATGAAAACCTTTGTCTACACACAGCCGTGTACATGAATGTTCATAGTTTTATTCTTTTTTTTTTTTTTTTTTTTGAGACGGACTCTCGCTCTGTTGCCCAGGCTGGAGTGCAGTGGCGCGATCTCGGCTCACTGCAAGCTCCGCCTCCCGGTTTCACGCCATTCTCCTGCCTCAGCCTCCCAAGTAACTGGGACTACAGGCGCCTGCCACCACGACCGGCTAATTTTTTGCATTTTTAGTAGAGACGGGGTTTCACCGTGTTAGCCAGGATGGTCTCGATCTCCTGACCTCGTGATCCGCCCACGTTGGCCTCCCAAAGTGCTGGGATTACAGGCGTGAGCTACCGCGCCCGGCCTGATAGTTTTATTCTTAATAGGAAAAAATGGAAACCACCCCAATATCCATCGAGTTAATGGCTAAACAAAACGTGGGATACCACTTGGCGATAAAAAGGAACTACAGGCTGGGTGCAGTGGCTCATGCCTGTAATCCTAGCACTTTGGGAGGCTGAGGTGGGTGGATCACCTGAAGTCAGGAGTTCGAGACCAACCCAGCCAACATGGTGAAACCTCGTCTCCACTAAAAATGCCAAAATTAGCCGGGCGTGGTGGCGGGCGCCAGTAATCCCAGCTATTCAGGAGCAAACTATAGTGGGAGAAAGCTGATCAGTAGTTGTCTGAAGTAAGGGTGTGGAGAAAGAGAGGGACTAAAAGGGGTCTGAGGAGACTTGGAGAGGTGATGGCAATGTTCTCTATGTTGATTAGTTTGGTGGTTTGTCAAGATTTATCCAATTGTATGCTTTAAATCGGTGCAGTTTACTATATGTGAACTATAGCTCAATAATTGTAGACAAAACAGAAAAATTGGTATTGTTTCAAGCTTGCCTCTCTTCTCACCCTTCTCATCAGCCTTATTCATGATACCTATTTTATTTGTTAATAACTCTCAAATCGGCCGGGCGCGGTGGCTCAAGCCTGTAATCCCAGCACTTTGGGAGGCCGAGGCGGGCAGATCACGAGGTCAGGAGATCGAGACCATCCTGGCTAACACGGTGAAACCCCGTCTCTACTAAATATACAAAAAAAAAAAAAAACTAGCCGGGCGAGGTGGCGGGCGCCTGTAGTCCCAGCTACTCGGGAGGCTGAGGCAGGAGACTGGTGTAAACCCGGGAGGCAGAGCTTGCAGTGAGCCGAGATCGCGCCACTGCACTCCAGCCCGCACGACAGAGCAACAGAGCGACAGAGCGAGACTCTGTCCCAAAAAATAAATAAATAAATAAATAACTCTCAAATCTACTCCAGATTCTCTGAAAGCAAATTCATGTTACTGCCAACCTGCTATGCATCCTCGGCTGCATATTCCACAAGCTCCTGAAGCTAAAAAAAATGTTCAGAATTGAATTTATCAGTGCCACTGCCACAGGAAACAAACCTTCCCTTTCTCTTCCCTAATTCAGAGAGTGATTGAGAAATTTCCCAAGCCAGAAACTTGGAATCATCTCACCTGACATCCTATCTGTCACCTCTGTCTAAATACCGTCTCTGTTTAGGCCTCATTTCTCACCTGGATTAGTCTCCTCTCATCCTTCCCCCTCTGGAGTGTGTTTCAAACCTTAAATTATCATTTCACCCTCTGCCTAAGATAAGTCAGAGGCTTGCCTTACCTTCAAGATGGAGTTCAATACCCACAAAAATTAACAATTAATAAAAAGATGGAGTTCAGAGTCCTCACTGGGCATACTGGGCTCAGTGACCCCTTCTCATGATGGGTGTTTTCCACACAGCACTATCACCCCACCACCCCCTACATTCTGTGGAAAAAGTCACTGGTACCCCAAGGTGGGACCTGCATGGCCATGTCATACCATGCTGTTCCCTCAGTTCCTTAACTCACTGACACTTGAGATCACCCCAGAGTTAGCTGGGTCTATCATACACTCTTTTTTCTGTTAATTTGAAACAGAAAAGCTGAAGAAGGATGTTTTGGCCTTAATCTGTACAGACAGCTTTATGTATTCTTCTATATGATGTGTTAAAAATTACATCCAAAACTAAAAATATTCTTGGAAAAAGCGCAGAAAATAAAAGCTCTTGGAATTTAAAATGTAAATGTTCAACTTTTTTTTTTTTTTTGAAATGGAGTCTCCCTCTGTCGCCCAGTCTGGAGTACAGTGGTGTGCTCACTGCAACCTCCACCTCCCAGGTCCAAGCGATTCTCCTGCCTCAGCCTCCCAAGTAGCTGGGATTACAGGTGCCCATCACCACTCATGGCTAATTTTTCTATATTTTCAGTAGAGACGGGGTTTCACCATGTTGGCCAGGCTGGTTTTGAACTCCTGACCTCAAGTGATCCGCCCGCCTTGGCCTCCCAAAGTGCTAGGATTACAGGCATGAGCCACCGTGCCTGGCCAATGTTCAACATTTTAAGATAGGAAACTCTGCTAGAATTCTGCTAGAATGTACCGCAGAGACAAAAAGAAATACAATAACTTGTATTCAAATACAAATTCAAAAGATAGAATATCAGAATAAATCCAGCTGGTCCAACATCCAATTAATAGGAGCTTCCAGCTTCATTTTCTACATAGCACTCATTACCTTCTAATGTATCATTTACTTCATTTTTTTGTTTGTTTGTTTTGGTTTTTTTGAGACGTGAAGGGGTGGCCTGCCCCTCCACACCTGTGGGCGTTTCTCGTTAGGTGGAACAAGAGACTTGAGAAAAGAAATGAGACACAGAGACAAAGTATAGAGAAAGAAAAAGTGGACCCAGGGGACCAGCACTCAGCATACGGAGGACCCAGGCCAGCACTGGTCTCTGAGTTCCCTCAGTATTTATTGATCATTATCTTTACCATCTTAGAAAAACGGAAGTGGCAGGATAATAGGATCATCATAGGGAGAAGGTCAGCAGTAAGACATATGAATAAAGATCTCTGTGACCTAAGTTTAAGGAAAAGTGCTGTGCCTTGATATGCATATGCAAACATCTCCATAAACCTTTTTAGTGCATAAAGAGCAGAATTGTAAACAGAACACACAATGGGATTTTACACCGAGATGTTCCATTGCCCAGGGGCAGGCAGGAGACAGATGCTTTTCTCTATCTCAACTGCCAAGAGGCCTTCTTTCCTCTTACACTAGTCCTCCTCAGCACAGACCCTTCACGGGTATCAGGCTGGGGGATGATCAGGTCTTTCCCTTCCCACGACGCCATATTTCAGACTATCACATGGGGAGAAACCTTGGACAATACCTAGCTTTCCTAGGCAGAAGTCCCTGCGACCTTTGGCAGTGTATGTGTCCCTGGGTACATGAGATTAAGAGAATGGTGATGACTTTTAACCAGCAAGCTGCTTTCAGGCACTTGTTTAACAAAGCACACCCTGCACAGCCCAAAATCCGTTAAACCTTGAGTCACCACAGCACACGTCTCTTGCAAGGACAAGGTTGGGGGTAGGGTCACAGATTAACAGCATCTCAAATACAGAACAAAATGGAGTCTCTTGTCTACTTTCTATATAGATACAGTAACACTCTGATCTTTCTTTTCCTTTCCCCACAGAGACGGAGTCTCGTTCTGTTGCCCAGGCTGGAGTGCAGTGGCGCAATCTCACTGCAACCTCCGCCTCCTGGGTTCAAACAACTGTCCCTGCCTCAGCCTCCCAAGTAGCTGGGATTACAGGTGTGCGCCACCATGCCTGGCTAATTTTTGTATTTTTAATAAAGGGTTTCGCCATGTTGGCCAGGCTGGTCTGCACACCGCCGCGCCCAGCCATAACATTTACTTCTCACATTGTTACTGTTGGTCTTCCCTAACTAATGCATAAGCTCTATGAAAACAGGAATTTTTGTTTTATTGGCAATATTCCCAATGCCTAGAAGACTACTCCATGGACAAGTACTGGATAGTTATTTGTTGAATTAATGAAAGAATGGCTCCAAAGTTCTGAGATTATCTTGGGCCTATACTTTTAGAGCCAGTGGGTTAGTCTGTTTTTGCCTCTCTGTAACAGAACACCTGAGACTGGGTAATTTATTTTAAAAAGAGGTTTATGGTTTATGTTTATGGCTCATGGTTCTGTAGGCTGTACAGGAAGCATGGTGCCAGCATCTGCTTCTGAAGCCCTCAGGAAGCTTACAATCAGGGCAAAAGGCGAAGAGGTAGCCCGATGTATCACATGGCAAGAACGAGAGGAAGAGGTAGGGGAGGTAACACTTTTTAAATTTTTGAGAAAGTCTTTGTCCCCCAGGGAGTGCAGTGGCATGATCTCGGCTCATTGCAACCTCTGCCTCCTGGGTTCAAGTCATTCTCATGCGTCGGCCTCCTGAATAGCTGGGATTATAGGCGCCCGCCACCACGCTCGGCTAATTTTTGTATTTTTAGTAGAGACAGGGTTTCACCATGTTGGCCAGGCTGGTCTCGATCTCCCGACCTCAGGTAATCCGCCCACCTTGGCCTCCCTAAGTGCTAGGATTACAGGCATGAGCCACCATGCCCAGCCAACACACTTTTAAACAATCGTACCTCGTTTGAACTCAGGACAAGAACTCTCTCATTTCTGTGAGGATGGCACCAAGCCATTCATGAAGGATCCACTGGTATGACCCAAACTCCTCCCACCAGGCCCCACCTCCAATCCTGGGGATTACATTTCAATGACAGACTTGGAGGGGACAAATATCCAAACCATATTACCTAGCAAAGCTGTAAAGTATTGAAGACAGAATAGATTTGCAGATATGCTGAGATCCAGTGAATTCTCCCCAAGTACTCCCTTTAGTAAAAGTCATTTGAGAATGCAAAATGCCTTATGGAATAAAGGGAAGAGTGGAACTAACCCAAGATTCCAAACAGAAGAAATTCCTGGATGACAGCTGTGCAGCAGGTCAAAGTGATTGGCCCTCGTTAAAAGGGGACATCAGTGGCCTCCAAAGAAGAAAAAAATGGACTTCATTCAGTAGAATAAGCTAGAGTTTCTTAGTAAATAGAGAACAAAATATTTCTTCTCTCAAAAAGCAAACAAAGTTTAGAAATTCTGAGGAAAACCACAGCAAATCTAAGAAATCATAATCCAAATAGGGAGCAAGCCAACATATGGCGCGATGGAATGTAAGAAAGTAACTCTGATTCTGTCCTTCGGAATGTTTTCCTCCAAGTGGCATAGGGACTGACTGGGACACTAGCACCCTAGAGAAAAATGGCATCCTACCTGGCTTGGACTTGAACAATATTTACATCATCATGACTGTGTAAATGCTTCTTAGGAGCTTTCAGCTTTCACAATCAACTTAGTGACAAAAGATATGATAATAAGCCAGAATATAATTTCTTTTTTTTCTGAAACAGGGTCTTGCTCTCCCACCCAGGCTGGAGTGCAGTGGCATAATCAGAGCTCACTGCAACCTTGAACTCCTGGGCTCAAGCGATCCTCCTGCCTTAGCCTCCCAAGTAGCTAGGACTACAGTTACACACCACCATGGCCCAGTAACTTTTAAAATTTTTTGTAGAGACAGTCTTGCTATATTGCCCAGGCTGGTCTCAAACTCTTGGCCTCAAGTAAGTCTCCTGCGTTGGCCTCCTAAAGCATTGGGATTACAGGTGTGAGCCACTGTACCTGACCCAGAATATAAATTTTACCTATCTTGATAATATAAAAATAAATAATATATATAAAAATAAAAATACAAAAATGACCAAAGGTATAGCTGGAGAATAGAGAGAAAGGTCTTAATATCTTGATTCTTTGGGAATTGAGATATGGGCTAAAATTAAATACATCAACAACAAAAATCTTGTAAGGAGAGGTTAAAAGCAGTTATCTTCAAAAAGTAGGTCTGAGTTTATAGAGTGGAGGTAACTTATTTGTTATAAGCTCTTTAGGATAAGGTATTTGTTTCATTTTGATCCTGCATATGTATTACTTTAATTATGAGGATTAAGTTCAGGAAACACCTCTTAAGGAAGTCACTTAAAACACATACACACTCACACAGACACCTCAGGAAATCACATTTGTATTAGCAATATTTTAGCCAGTACTTTCTGCATCTAGATTTATTTCCTTTATGATCATTAAGATTCTCACCTAAACAAGTTGCCAAAATACACTACCTCTGATTTTATTTAGATTCTAAAAGTTAGGATACAAAAAGCACATAAACATCTACAAGTACCAAAACATTTATGACCTTATAATTTTATAGTGCAAGAAAAAGGACAAAGACAGGAATACAAATAAATTATAATCTAAAGAGTTACATACAAAATTTCCTTGATTATTTGTTAAAATCTGCTAGAAAAGTAACAGGAATGTTATTAAGCCTTTCTAGACATTTTGAACACGATCTGACACCGTTCTCTTCAATTTCCTGGTTGCATCCTCAGCTTAGCAGGCACTGGAGACAGCCAGCTTCTTCAAATGGTCCATGAACACCTGCAGGCTAACATCATCAGTTAGGATGGGTGCTCCAGTTTCCTGAAATGTAATGATAAAGATTAGTTGGCAGATATCTTAGAAGCTGGTTAGAATTCATGAGCTGTCAAGCACCTTCCCTCAGAGTATTCACAGGTGTTGTCCCCTCTGCTATGAGTACTCCCATCACCCCATCCTCTGCCTCACTAACCACTTCTTTTGACTAAAGCACAGTTTCCTCACAAAATCCTTTCCTGGTATGCCGAGATAGGCCGCCACCACCTGCTAGTTTTGAGCATCAGGACTTCTACTTTACCCTCTTCTCCACAGTCCTCATGAAGTACCCAGGGTCTAGCTCCCCACCAATGTGAGCTCACGGAGCCCACATGCCTGCCCTTCCTCTTAAATGCTCTGCTTACCACAGAAGCTGGATAATGGTGTACCCATGAACAAGTGAACCGGTATCTCCACTGAACAGATGGATACTTCAAATATCAGAAAAAGCTTATAATTTTATTAATGTTATGGGAAAAAATTGAATAGAAACCTCAATTTGTAGTAAGATTCCAATTTTGTAAAGACATTTAAAAATATATATACACACACACACACACACAATAATACACTTTATATTATGTAGAAAAAAGCTGGAAATAGTTAACTCTTTAGAAAATGATTCTAGGTAATTTAAATTTTCTTATTTTTTAAAACATATTCATTTTCTAAAATGAAACCGTACTGTTCTAATTAGAAAAGTGTAAGCATGATCAAAATGTTTTCAGAGGATTTCGAGGAAGAAGGAGTAGAAGATATACTTTTCTCTATTCCTCCCACTAAGTACAACTGAAAACCTTGGGCATCTTATATAAACCAAGCCTAAGACGACGTTTAAAGGTGGAGAGAAGACAGAAGACACACTGAAGACCTCGGGACGCAAGCAACAACACAGCAGCGAGTCTCCGGGCTTTCTTATGCCTCATACACTCCGAGTTTGGAGCTGAGGAAGCTGGCAAATTGTCACTGAGCGCAGACTCAAAACAAAACAAAACAAAACAAAACAAAAACAACAAAAAGCACCCACTTTCTCTAGCCAAAGGACTAAAGCAGCCTAGCAAGACAGAACAATCTTAGATAATAACCCCTGTACTCCAGGCAAAAATGAGAGGAAAACCTGTGGCCCTGACCCCCCTGAACCAGCAAAGGCTGGGTGGGCAGCCAAAATTTCTACCCTCACAAGGCAGTACCAAGGCACCCCAACACTCCCACCAAGATGGTGGCAGAGAAGGCTAAGTATGGAACCAGGAAGTTCATCCCCAATGGCCAAATAAGAAATTGTCCTACCCCTGTGGTGTCAGTAGAGGTCATGTGGGGAGCCTGGACTTCCACCCCAACCTGGCAAAAATATATGCGCCTCCCCCTGCCTACTGGGGTGGCATCAGAGGCCTGGTGGAGGGTCAGGACTTTCACCATCACCCAAGTGTAACAAGGCCATCTCCACAGCGGTGTCATTGGAGGCTACGGGGGAGCTGGAACTCCCATTCCCACTAAGCAGTAACAAGATATCACTAGGCGCCCCCAGGTGTCAACAGAGGCCAGTGGAAAACCTGGACTTCACCTCCACCTGGCAGTAATGGAGCCCACCAGCACCCCCCACACCCCCACCACCACCTTCCCTGTCAGAGCAGTGTAAGAAAAAATCAGTGAAAAGTAGCAGGTTTAAATAAGATCCAGGGTCTCATACAAACACTCAAGTGTCCAAGTTTCAATTAAAAAAATCACTTATACAAAGTGATTACCAAGACCTCCAAATGAATTTAAAAAGACAATTGACAGGTGTTAACACCAAGTTGACAACAATGTTAAAATCACCTGACAAAGATTTTAAACTAGCCATGATAAAAATGCTTCATGAGCAATTACAAACACACTTGAAACAAATGAAAAAATAGGAAGCCTCAGCAAAGAAACAACAAGGTCCCAGGAAAGAAGTGGAAGACATGGAGAACCAAAAGGAAAGTTTGTAACTGAAAAATACAGTGACAAACAAAAAGCTCAGCACATAGGTTCAATGCAGAAAGGGAACAGAAAAAAGAATCAATAAATTGGAAGACAAAATAATAGAAGTTACCCAAATGAACAAAAGAAAGAAAATACATGGAAATGTAGTACCTGGGGTACTGCAACAAATCTAACATTCATGTCACTGGATGTCAAAAAAGAAAGAAAAGAGAGCAGGTGACAAGGCATTCAAAGAAATAATGACCGAAAACTTTCCTATTTGGCAAGAGATACAAACCTACAGAAGTAAAAAGCTGAGTAAACCAAAATAGGATAAACCCACAGAAATCCATGCCAAGACATGTCATAATTACACTTTCTTCTCTGCCCCTGCCCATCCACCCTGAAAACTAACAACAGAAAAAGACTACTGGAAGCAGCCAGAGGAAAATGACACCTTCTCTACAGGGGAAAACACTGAGACTGACGGTGAACTTTTCATAAGAAACCATAAAGGCCAGAGGAAGCGGCACAATATTTTTCAACTGCTTAAAGAAAAGAGCTGTTAGTCAGAATCCTATACGCAGAGAAAATATTCTTCAGAAATGAAAGGGATTATCAAGACATTCTCAAATAAAAGAAAACTAAAAATTTATCACCAGCAGATCTATGCTAAAAAGAATGGCTAAAAGTAGGCTGGGCGTGGTGGCTCACGCCTGTAATCCCAGCACTTTGGGAGGCTGAGGCAGGCGGATCACCTGAGGTCAGGAGTTCAAGACCAGCCTGACCAACAAGGAGAAACCCTGTCTCTACTAAAAATACAAAATTAGCCAGGCGTGGTGGTGCATGCCTGTAATCCCAGCTACTCGGGAGGCTGAGGCAGGAGAATTGCTTGAACCCAGAGGTGGAGGTTGCGGTGAGCTGAGATCCCGTCATTACACTCCAACCTGGGCAACAAGTACAAAACTCTGTCTCAAAAAAACAAACAAAAAAAAAAGAAAAAAGAAAAAAAGAATGGCTAAAAGATCTTTAAAAATAAAGAAAACAATAAAAGCAACCATATAGAGAAATATAATAGGTTTTCCTTTTTAAGACTTATCAATTACGTTTGATGCTTGAAATAAAAATTATAACATTGTCTGATGTGATACTAAATGTATGCAGAGGAAATATTTAACATAATTATATTACTGACGGGGGAGAAGAAAGTGATGGAAGAGGGAGGTAAGGTCTCTAGACTTCACTTGAACTGATAAAAAAATACCAGTAGACTGTGATAAGTTAACGCATATATGATGTAATACCTAGGGTCTGACCAGGTGTGGTGGCTCATGCCTATAATCCCAGCACTTTGGGAGGCTGAGGTGGGAGGATCGCTTGACCTCAGGAGTTTAGGACCAGCCTAAGCAACATAGCAAGACCTCATTTTAATTAAAATAAAAAAAAACCTAGGGCACTTAGGAGCAACTACTTAAAAAAGCTAAATTAGGAGATACACTCAAAAACATTACAAACAAGTCAGAAGGGAATCCTAAAACATGTTCAAATAACTCATGGGAAGACAGGAAAAAAGTACACACAACGAAGGCAGGAAAAAAGTATACAAAACGAAATGAAAAAAGAAAAGCAGAAAACAAAAAATAAAATGGCACACTTAAGCCCTAACATATCATTAATTACATTTTATATATAAATGGTCTAAATATACCAAGTAAGAGAGCTCAGCAGATTGCATTAAAAACCATGACCCAACTATACACTGTCTATAATAAATTCACTTCTTTTTTGAATTTTGTTTTTCAAGATAGAGTCTTGCTCTGTCGCCCAGGCTGGAGTGCACTGGCGCAATCTCGGCTTACTGCAACCTCCACCTCCTGGGTTCAGGCAATTCTCCTGCCTCAGCCACCCGAGTAGCTGGGACTACAGGCACGTGCCAGCATGCCAGCTAATTTTTGTATTTTCAGTAGAGACGGGGTTTCACTGTGTTGGCTAGGCTAGTCTCGAACTCCTGACCTCGTGATCTGCCTACCTTCGCCTCCCAAAGTGCTGGGATTACAGGTGTGAGCCACCACACCCAGCCGGAAGAGTTTTTAAAAACCTATTGCAAACAGGAGAGAGTAAATAATAATGACTAGAGCAGCAACCAATGAAATTGAAAATAAAAAGATAATAAAGTCAATGAAATGAAGAGCTGATTCTTTGAGAAGATCAATAAAATTACCAAACTCTAGCAAGACTGACAAAGAAAAGAAAAAACAGAGATGACATAAATTTATCAATATCAGGTATAAAACGGGTATCACTGCAGACTCTACGGACATCTAAAGGATAGTCAGGGAATCCTACAAGCAACTTTATACACGTAAGTTTGACAGTGTAAACAAAATGGAACAATTCCTCAAAAAACACAACTGCCATAACTCATCCAATATGAAATCAATAATTTGAAAAGCCCTATAACTATTAAGGAAGTTGAATTAGTAATCTAAAAACTCTCAAAAAAGAAATCTCTAGGCCCAGATGGCTTCATAGAAAAATCAACCAAATGTCTGAAGAATCCCCAATTCTACACAATCTTCCCCAGAAATTGGAGAGAAGGAAAGACTTCCCAATTTATTTTATGAAGCTAGCATTATCCTGATACCAAACCAAACAAAAACAGGAGAAAAAAATGAAAACTACAGACCAATATTCCTCATAAATATAGATGCAAAAATTCTCGAAAAAATATTAACCAATAGAATTCAGCCATATATACAAACTCCACCTCCCATCAGATCAGTAGCAGTACTAGATTCTAATACGAGTGCAAACCCTATTGTGAACAACGCATGTGAGGGATCTAGGTTGTGTGCTCCTTATGAGAATCTAATGCCTGATGATCTGTCACTGTCTCTTGTCACCCCCAGCTGGGACCATCTAGCTGCAGGAAAACAAGCTCAGGGCTCCCACTGATTCTACATTATGATGAGTTGTACAATTATTTCATTATATGTTACAATGTAACACTCATAGAAATAAAGTGCATAATAAATGTGGTGATGGAAATGCCGCACATCTTGACCTTATCAATCTCAGTATCCTGGTTGTGATACTGTATTATAGTTTTTGCAAGATGTTAACACTAAGGGAAAATGGGTAAAAGATACAGGTGATCCCTCTGTATTATTTCTTATAACTATATGTAAATTTACAATTATCTCAAAAAAGTTTAATTTTAAAAGTGTTATAAGAAAACAGAATGAAAGGAAAGACTCATCTGAGAGAGACACAAATGCTGGGAACAGTTAGATAAAGTAGTAATTGGTGGGGGGCGGGGGGGTGGGAGAAAAGGAAAGGAATTAGGCTGGAAAGTGAGGAGGCGGCAAAATCGATGGTGACAAGTTGCCCTGTGTTCTCAGCAGAGAGAGGACTAGGGGCCACGCTGCTGTGTGACGAAGGAGACGACCCCCATGGAGGCCACAGTACAGTGCTCTGTCCCCTGGCCTGAACCTGGTATGTTATGCTGTATATTGTGGAAGGGGACCCACCCAGGGAGCCCCCTCAAGCTCCGGCCCAGTCATGTTATTCAAGTGGATTCGCTGCCTGCTACTCCCCAGCAAAATACCCAAGTTATGCAGTTATTCTGTCTCCAGGCCAAAAGAGATCCAATTTGTAGAATTTTAAAACAAATTTAAAAAAAAAACTAGCTTGGCATCCTCCCCAAATACCTGAAAATTTCTTACCTGGCCCCAAGCATAGAGGTTATTGTGTGTCTGAGATGGGTTCACTTTGGACAAAAGGAATCGAGCCTTTAACAACAACAAAAAGGTTTAAAGATTAAAAAGTGACATTAATATTAATGTAACAGAAAAAAGATAATTTTTTACAACATTTCTTTGGTTAAATTAGAATTGTTTTACTGCACAGTAATTGATTTCTTTAGCTTAAGCCCACTGGCTCTCCATTTAAGGATCCTAAAACATAAAATGTGTATTTTATCTCGGCAATCCCTTTACATAAGTGTATTCTGACCACTCATTTAAAAATAAGTCATATTTGGAAGATTACCTGTGTGTCAACTTATGTCATCGCATAAAATATTAACCATCCTGTTTGGATGTATAGCAATAACAATCTATCATAAAACGAACAAACCACTGGAGCTAGAACTCAGCTTGCTCACCTGACTGCCTCCATGCTCCGTGTTAATGTAACGTGGCATCGGGAAGCGTGCTTGCAGAATTTCTTGAGCATCATCCAGTGGTGCCTGCAGAAGATGCTTGAAGTTTTCGTACTCGGGCATGTCCTGGTAGCCAGCTTTACGCCATTGGGCTATGGTCTACACAGAAACAAACCAACCAAAAACTATTGTGGAAACTGTAACAACAGCCTTCACTGACACTGACATTCTACCATTGCCACCCAGAGCTTGTTTCCAGTGAAAAAGTCTAGTGTCAAAAATGACAAGCTTCAGAGGGAGAGCAAAGCAGAGCTACCGGCAGGAGGAGAAGCAGGAGTAAGAAAAATGGGTGCATCCAGGACACCCCTGCCTGCACATTACCCCAGGAATGTCAGGCATCACTCATGCCTCCTCTCTTCTATATCAACTAGTTAACAAAGCCTGGGGATTACTCATCCCAAGGAGAGGCGGCCTCCCTCCTTTTCCACTTCCGCTGTTATCACTCAGTCTAGCCTCTCTTCTCCACATATCTGGTAAGGAAAGGGCTTTGCTGGCTGCCCACACAGACTCCACTCCCCCATCTCCTTGCCTAATGGCACACATATTACACTCCTCCTCCAGTAAGCAGTAGTCATACAGACTTGGGTGCAACTGACTCATCCCTATCCCCTGCTCCCCCTGGGCCCTGAATTGGGGTACCCTTGGCAAAGGAGACAAGAGCTGTAAGAATCAAAGTATGAGTGTTGATCAGGCAGTGAAGAGAAGCCATATGCTAAACTGTAGAAAGCAGACGATCTGTCTCCCTGACTAAGCTACACATTTTATCACCCTTCCTTCTTTTATATTCATCAACAACTGCTCTAGAAAATATCTTATATCACAGGAAATCAAGAAACATTCATTAACTGATTCATATACCTTTATAAATAAAGTGAAGTGCTTTTGCATGTTATTTAGGGGAACAAGAAGACAATGGACAGGAAAAATGGAGAAAGAGGCTACAGCAAGTGTGCAATGTGTCTTAACAGAGCCATTAACATGGCTCCAGGCAGAGGATTCTCATCAGATGCCTCCTTCTGTAGCCTGCTCGCTTCCTCTCAGAGTGGCAGTTACCATTTTCCAGGTCTAAATGCTGTGATTGACAGTTGGCCTATGGGAAATGCCCACAAGCTCACCAGGGGCCAGGAGTTCCTAAGAACACTTGCATTCAGCACACTCGGGGCTTTGGGAAGGTGACAGCAGTGTCACTGTCTTTATCCTTAGAACCCCTCACTTGCACAAGAAGGTGCTCAATAAACAAGTAAATGAACAGCATCAGGGGTTACAGAGGAAATGTCGATAAGGGGTGAGCTTAGGGCAAAGAATGTTTCATCGTCAGTACAGTCGGCCCTCGGTATCCACGAGATTGGTTCCAGGACTACTCCTCCCAATACCAAAGTCCATAGATCCTCAAGTCCCTCATACAAAATGGCATAGTATTTGCATATAACCAATGTACATCTTCCCATATACTTTAAATCATCTTTAGATTACTTATAATACCTATTACAATGTAAAGAATATATAAATAGTTCTTGTGTGTTTCTTTTCTTTTTCTTTTTTTTTTTTTTTGAGACAGAGTCTCACTCTGTCGTCCAGGCTGGAGTGCAGTAGTGCAATCTCGGCTCACTGAAACCTTCACTCCCCGAGTTCAAGCGATTCTCCTGCCTTAGCCTCCCAAGCAGCTGGGATTACAGGCGTCTGACACCACGCTTGTATTTTTGTATTTTTAGTAGAGACAGGGTTTTGCTATGTTGGCCAGGCTAGTCTTGAACTCCTGACCTCAGATGATCCGTCTGCCTTGGCCACCCAAAGTGCTGGAATTACAGGCATGAGCTACCACACCTGGCCTGTGCTATACATTTTATTTGTATTATTTTTTATCATTATTTCAAAATTATTTTTAACCTGCCATTGGCTGAATCTGCAGAGGTGGAACCTGTGGATACGGAGGGCCTACTGTACCGATACCAAAGGACCCAGTGGGAAGAGCAGCTGGTCATCCGGCTCTCAGTCTAGGACTATTACTGACAGCCTAGCACTTGTGTGCAAGTGGCTAGCAGACTGGGTGTTAATATGCTGAAAAAAGTTTACAGTTATAAAATACTGAGGAGTATTAGAAAACGAATACTTCCTAAGTTACTAAAGGAATCCCAAAACACAATTTATATCTTTTCACGATATCAGAAATCATTTCTAATGGTTGGCCACTAGGAAACCAAATCAATAGCCAATATTATGAAGGTAGAGAACATACAATAGAAGAAAAAGCATCACTGAATATAAATATCACCATCATCTCCATTAAAGGATTTTTCCATAAAGATGCAAATAATTCAGAGAAGCTATTCCCTTTCTCAGGGCATGAGCCCCACTGAGAAACCCCACAGAGTCTCAGAATTTCTTTCTGAGAAAGAAATGGACTGAAAGCTATCCACAGCCATCCTAGGGATCCACAGACATAGTGTGAAGTTCCCTGGGCCATGTTATTTCATCAAAGCACAACTTTAGCTCTAAACGCTAACTCTGAAAGAACAGTAGTATGTATAAAATATTTACTGAGGAGAATAAACTAGTTTTGCCTAACTTTGAAGGTAATGATTTACAGTGATTTAAAAGAACCGGCCAGGCGCAGTGGCTCACGCCTGTGATCCCAGCACTTTGGGAGGCTGAGGCGGGTGGATCACGAGGTCAGGAGATTGAGACCATCCTGGCTAAAACGGTGAAACCCCGTCTCTACTAAAAATACAAAAAAAATTAGCTGGGCGTGGTGGCGGGCGCCTGTGGTCCCAGTTACTCGGGAGGCTGAGGCAGGAGAATGGTGTGAACCCGGGAGGTGGAGCTTGCAGTGAGCCGAGATCCGTGCCACTGCACTCCAGCCTGGGCAACAAAGCAAGACTCTGTCTCAAAAAAAATAAATAAATAAAAATAAAAAAAGAACCACCTGAGATTTTTTTATGGCATATATTATTATTTATTATTTTTTGAGATGGAGTTTCACTCTGTTGACCAGGCTGGAGTGCAGTGGCGTGATCTCAGCTCACTACAACCTTCACCTCCCGGGTTTAAGTAATTCTCCCACCTCAGCCCCCCAAGTAGCTGGGACTACAGGTGTGTGCCACCACACCTGGCTAACTTTTGTATTTTTAGTAGAGATGGGGTTTTGCCTGTGGTCAGGCTGGTTTTGAACTCCTGACCTCAGGTGATCTGTCCACCTTAGCTTCCCAAAGTGCTGGGATCACAGGCATGAGCCACTGTGCCCGGCCCATATTTACAGCAAATATTATTAAAATTAATAAACATACAAATACTCCAGAGACATAAGAAAAGGTTCTATTCACTAGAATAAAAGCCACTGCGCTTTCTAAGCCCAAACTGTTGTTACAAATGTCATTAAAAACCTAAATTAATGAATAAGAAGAAAACAAAAACCAGTTAAGGACAATAATTCTCCTTGTGTGCACAATTAAATAAATGTGTATGCCTTTTCCCCAATTTAAAAACAAAAAATAGTATCATCTTACCTCACCAAGATAAATGACAATTTGAAAGAAAGTATCCATCAGCAAAATTCTGTCAGCTAGAATGCTGCTGCTATCCAAGAGTACTGGCTGAAGAAAAAGAGAGAGAAAGATGGCATTGGTTTTCCCTGCTCCCCACACAGCCACCACTTCCACCCAACCCTGACCCCATGCCTGGTATCCATAGCAAAGGCTATTTACAAATGGTGCCCAGCACAGTGGCTCCCCCGTTTTCTTCCTGACACACTTCCACTTTCTGCTCCTGACTCATTCTCGACTTTGTAGGAAAAAGAGACTCCAAATAATTCCTCATCAACTGAGAAGGGAAATTAATACCTTTTTTTTTTAAATTAAGAGTCGGGGTGTTGCTCTGTTGCCCAGGCTGGAGTCAAGTGATGTGACCCTGGCTCACTGCAGCTTCGACCTCCTGGGCTCAAGTGACCCTCCCACCTCAACCTCTAGAGTCGCTGAGGCATGCCACCATGCCCAACTAATTTTTTATTTTTTGTAAAGACAGGGTCTGACACTATGTTGACCAGGCTTAGTAATATCTTTTGATCTTAGAACGAAAAATAATTCTGAATATTCTCAGTTTTGTATGTATTTTAGCAATTAGAGACACTCTCTGTAGATGAGACAGAATAAAGATGCCTATATGAAAAATAGCATTTAACACAAATTTTGAAGTTTACTACAAAATATATATTATGGCTGGGCGTGGTGGTTCACGCCTGTAAACCTAGCACTTTGGGAGGCCAAGGCAGGCAGATCACTTGAGCCCAGGAGTTCAAGACCAGCCTGGGCAACATGGCAAAACCCTGTCTCTACCAAAAACACAAGAAATTAGCTGGGCAGTGGTGGCATGTGCCTGTGGTCCTAGCTATTCAGGAGGCTGAAGGGGGACAATCACCTGAACCTCGGAGGTGGAGGTTGCCGTGAGCCAAGATCACACCACTGTACTCCAGCCTGGGTGACAGAGTGAGACCCCATCTCAAAAAAAAATACATGTCTATTATTTATTTATAAGTAATATTTTATATATTATATAAATAACTATATAATTTTTATATCAGTAACTTTTTTTTTTGAGAGGGAGTCTTGCTCTGTTCCCAGGCTGGAATGCAGTAGTGCAATCTCAGCTCATTGCAGCCTCTGCCTCCCGGGTTCAGGCGATTCTCCAGCCTCAGCCTCCTGAGTAGCTGGGATTACTGGTGCCATGCCCAGCTAATTTTTGTATTTTTAGTAGAGACGGGGTTTCACCATGCTGACCAGGCTGGTCTCAAACTCCTGATGTCAGGTGATCCACCTGCTATTTTAGTAATTATTTCAATAATGAAAGTAAGTTGTACTCAATAAAGAAAATTTTAAAATGTGTACCCAAGAATAACAAATATTGATATTTTGGTTTTTTTCCATATAGTTCTTTATTTTTGCAGGGAATATTTAGAAAAGTTTCTATTTTGACTTTTTTTCATGTAACATTTTTACATAAGGACTTTCTATTTTATTATGTTACATACATTTTGTGAATACTGTTGGCCCTCCATATCGGTGGGTTCCACATCTGAAAATTCAACCAACCTTGGATTGAAAATATATGAAAAAAATATGCATCTGTACTGCACATGTACGGACTTTCTTGTCATTATTCCCTAAACCATACAGTATGACAATTATTTACATAGCACTTACATAATAGGTATTATAACTAATCTAGAAATGACTTAAAGTATATAGGAGGATGTGCCTAGGTTACATGCAAATATTACACAATTTTATATTAGTAACTTGAGTATTTAAGAATTCTGGTATCTGAGGGAGGTCCTGGAACTAATCCTCCATGAATACTGAGGGTCAACTGCATTTCTAAGGTTACTTATTTATTTTCCTATATTAAACATTCGGATTGTTATTTGATTCACTATTATAGTGGTTCCTTTACTATTTTTTTTTTTTTTGCACAAAGTCTATTCTGTATCTAGGAGTCTTTCTTTCAGTTACAAGACATGGAATTGCTGGATGTAAGTATACAAGCACAAGGAAAAAGAAAGCAACCATGTTATTTCTTAAAGTTTTTTACATTTATTCCTGCCTTCCACAAATAATAGCTTTATATGTCTTTGACATTTTCCTAAAGGTATTTTTTAATAGAAATTTAAATTAAATTAAATTTAATAATTTAAATTACTATAAAAACTCAAAGTTTTATTTTTTTACAGTTCTGCTCTCTAAGTAAATTTGCTTAAAAAAGAATATACAAGTTAGGTATTCCAATCCTCAGGAAAGCACTCAGGTAGAGCCTTACCTCTGGTGGCCCATGAAAGGAGTAAGAGTAGAGAATGGGCTGGATCATGATGAGAGACTGGGTCAGGTCCTGCCGGGCAAAATGATGTCTGTAATATGACGACTCATCAGGACTATTGTTAAACACTTGAAGAAATGGAGATCTTCTCAGATGGAACATGAACTGCATTCACAAAGAATGAAAGAGAAATGCATATAGTTGTAACCTTCTTAGACACCCACAGAGTAGATCTACCTCAGGGGTCTGAAATAGGAGAACCCAGAAAAGGGCTCTCTGGGTTCACAGAACAGAAAGCATAAGGTGGTACCAGGGGCTGGGGAAAGAGGAAAACTGGGAGTTGTTGCTTAATGAGCACAGAGTTTCAGCTCTGCAAAGTGAAAAACTCTAGACATCAGTTGCTCAATAATGTGAATACACCTAACACTACTCAACTGTATGCTTAAAAATGGTTAAGATGGTAAATTTTGTTGTGTGTTTTACCACAATTAAAAATTAAATTATTTTATTTATTTACTTATTTATTTATTTTTAAAAAGGGCCTCTGGCTGGGCGTGGTGGCTCATGCCTGCAATCCCAGCACTTTGGGAGGCCAAGGCAGGCAGATTACCTGAGGTCAGGAGTTCGAGACCAGCCTGACCAACATGGAGAAATCCCATCTTTACTAAAAATACAAAATTAGCCGGGCATGGTGGCGGGCACCTGTAGTCCCAGCTACTCAGGAGGCTGAGGCAGGAGAATCGCTTGAACCCAGGAGGCGGAGGCTGTGGTGAGCCAAGATCGCGCCATTGCACTCCAGCCTGGGCAACAAGAGCAAAACTCCGTCTCAAAAAAAAAATTAAAAATTAAAAAAAATATATATATATATTTTTTTTAAAAAAGGGCCTCTGGGTATGTCAGAGCTTCCACAGTTAAAAGAAACGCCAAAGAAACATTTCCAGAGTCACTGTGCCAGGCAGTGGAGACAGAATATCTGCTCTCAGAGAAGTCAGACCCAGTGAGAAAGGCACACTTGGGGCTACGAGTTATGAGCCAGCGTATAGGATAGCACTGGGGAGGTGGGGGTGGAGGGCCAGGAGGAGACTTCCTAGAGCTCTGGGGACTGACGGTGCACTCTGAGAGACGTGGCTGAGGAGGCCACAGCGCCAGGGGGAAGGGGATTCCAGGCACAGGAACAGCAGGTGACGGCTTAGGACACAAGCTGGGATGGTGAAGTACGGGTGCAGGGGAGAAAGGGACAAGGGATGACACTGCAGCCATAGGTTCTCACCCTCGAGGATGAGAAGAAGGGGTGAGGACAGACTTTCAGCTCACGTTAAAGAGTTGCCAGAACATGAAAATGAGCTGCCTTGTGAAGTACAAAGCTTCCTGAGACTCCAAATATTGAATCATAGGTTCCTAAATAATAATCAAGGCTGACATTCAATACATCCTACATGCAAGGCACAAAGCACTTGACAAGAACTACTTAATCCTTCCAATAAGCCCATGAGGTAAGTTCTCTTACCATCCCTAGTTTACAGGTGAGGAAACTAAGGCACAGAGGGGCGAGCAACTTGTCCAAGACACTCACCCCACCACTGAGTGTCACAGCTGGACTGTACACCAGGCCGCCTGGCTCTAGAGACTGGGCTCTTGGCCTCTCTCCTAGAATGCCTTGACAGAAGGAATCTGAGAAAGCATTTCATCTGGTTTTCAAGCTGTGCTCTTAGAGTTTTCATCAAGTCCTCAGGGGCCCAGGGATGAGGGCTCTGGTGGGACCCACTATGGGGGTGGTACATGGGCACAACCAGAGAAGCGCCAACTCTATCTGCTTTATGTGCTGGCTTTTCAGGGCAGCTCCTCTCAAAGAAAGGATTCTATGACTTAAAAAAAAAACAACCCTGCAAATCACTTCACCAGAGCAACTCCCCACTGCTAGAGGTGGGAAACCAAACTCTACAGGACTCTGGAACTTCCTCTAAGGTCAGCCCAGCGGGGCCAGCACTGGAACCTCACCCTGACTCTGGCCGGTCCAGGGCTCTTCCCACAACACAACTTTAACCTCTCACACATGGGCACCTCAGAGTCCCAGGCACCTGCTATGGAGCTAGGTCACATTTAGTGCTAAACAGGTGACTGGCATTGTGCTAAATATTTAATACTCAATTGGCCTCAGCTCCTGCAATCCTTATAGACACCCATGAGTTACACTCTATTTGCTAAATCACAATGGAGATGGAAATTCATCTACTTTTCCCGCTCCTCTCTCTTGTCCAATGGCTTCCAAAGGCTTTGTTCATGCTGAGTGCAGTTACTTTCAGGAGCTGCTTATTGCTCACTCCTGGTTGTGATGCACATAATAACCACAGACATATTATTAAATACTTGTTGCACTAACTGTGGTTTTGTTTTGTTACATTCATCTCCATGTGTGCTCATTTTCTTGGTTTGTCGCTGAGGTAGCTGACTGTTTCCCCAGAACTTCTACACATCAGAGATATTTTTTATGGCCTTATATCAATGATCCTATTTTGCAAGTTCATGAAAATGTATGCATGAGTTTCCTCCCCTCTGCATGTCATCTTTATCTTCTATAGGGCTTAGGGTGCTGTCTTGCCTCGACACACATTCAACTTGGGTTGAACAATCTCTGTCACCTATAGACTGAGTCTCAAGACATTAAAAAGCCTTCACTTTACCCTGAGAATAAAGTTAATTTCTATCAAAATTTACTGTTCTGTAGTTATTTTAGAAACATATATTACTTACCTGAGGATACAGAGAAAAGGAATCTGATAACCTAAAGGAAGTGGGGTCTTCTTTGTTATACTGTCCAAACTTTTGACACTATGGAAAGAAAATACCAAAAAACAAACAAATACACACAAAGAGAGAGAGAAAAATCTAAGTTAGCATTACCTGGAAATATTCTTGGACTAAGCTACATCCAGTCTGAACTCTGCCACTTACTGTAAGTCCTAGACTAGCATTTCTCAAGCAGGCAAATGACCAGGGGGGACTTGTTAAAATGCAGGCTCTGGCCAGGCGTGGTGGCTCACACCTGTAATCCCAGCACTTTGGGAGGCTGAGGCGGGCGGATCACGAGGTCAGGAGATCGAGACCATCCTGGCTAACACGGTGACACCCCATCTCTACTGAAAATACAAAAAAAATTAGCCGGGCATGGTGGCGGGCGCCTGTAGTCCCAGCTACTCGGGAAGCTGAGGCAGGAGAATGGCGTGAACCTGGAAGGCGGAGCTTGCAGTGAGCCGAGACTGCACCACTGCACTACAGCCTGGGCAACAGAGCGAGCCTCCTTCTCAAAAATAATAATAATAAGAAGAAGAATAAATTTTTTTAAAAAATGCAGGCTCTTGGGAGGAATTGAAGATTCTGCATCTCTAATCAGCTCCCAGGCAGTGCTGGCCTGAGGACCGCCCTGACCAGAGAAGCTAGGTGAGCTCTTCCAGGCACCTGTTCCACATGAAAACCCTCTAACATCATGAAAACTAACAATTACAGTTACGCTTTGATGTTCTCTCACACTAAAACTCAAATTTATTTCTTCCAATGGCAGATTTCTGAACCACAATGTTTTCTCTTCCTGCCTTTATTTCTGCTCACACATTTCTGGTCACTAAAGAATTGGGTTATTCACCATTTAAAGAAACCCCATTTCTAACAATAACTTTCTTCCCACAAAATCTGGTGTCCTTCCGCAGTTCTCATCTTCTTGAATTTCCTAGCAGCGTGAGCCTGGTGACTGCCCAAACGTCTTGAAACTTTCTCCTTCAGCTGCTAATACATCACTTTCCTACTTCTCATAATCTCTCCAACCAACCCTTTTCTGCCTTCTTCAATGGTTTTGTTTTCCTCCTCCCCCTAACTGTGAACTTCTTCGGGGTTAGTTCTTGGCCCCCTCCTCCTATCCTCACTGTTATGGGTACAAATGAACACTAGAGCCAGATGGGTGTCACCCAAATCCACCCTCCAGTGTCCAGTGCTGACCTCTAGCCTGAGCCCCAGTCAGGACACCCACCCAAATATGGGAGTTTTCGTGAGACATACTTTTGCAAGTTCACATTCAATTATCAAAAATAAACTATTACGTTAAAAAAAGAAATTGACCTTCTCTCACCCTAAAATTGCACTCCTTTCCCATCTTCTACCTCACCACCACTCATGCAGTTACCCACGTGTGAAATGTCACTCAATGCTGACTTTTTGGTTTTTGACTTTACAAAGAATCATTTCATCAAGTTTTATCAATTCTTTCAGTTTACATCCTGATTTCAAACCTTCAGCTTCCTCCATCTCTACTGCTACTACACTGGTCTCAGCACCATTGAGCCTGAAAAATCTTCCATTCACAACAATAGCCTTTTCTCCTTGCAAATGTGCCTCACATGGTGATATTAAACGTAAACACAAGCATCATGCCGACGTCACACCCCTGCTTAACAATCACACCCAAGTCTCCCTTGCTCCCTAAAGGTAAGGAGCTCCCTAATCAAGTGTACCTTCCCTGACTCTGTTCCCCACTGCACAACCTGGCCTCATGTGACACTGGTTTCTCCAAAGTCCTCAGCATAAGCTAAAAGACCCAGCTAGCTCCCGCGGGCTCATTCCTGCTAGCTCCCCACTCAGCAGGCCTTGCCTTCTCCTCTCCAGTGAAGCTATTCTTTAATAAAAAACCTGACTCAAGGCTCATTTCCACAGGAAGTCTTTGTTAACCACCTGGGCCCTCTGCCCTTTGAAATCTTAAAGCAGCACTTTTCAAATTATGTTTGAAATGTTGACACTTCCTGAAAAATGGATCCATGAGATAGCAAGGGCAAATAGAGGGCTGAACAAAATGAAACAGTTTCCTTACTGGGCCTTTCCATGGTGCCTTTGATCACAAACACATGCTGTGACTCTCCAGGAAGGTAAGATTATCCTGTGCCAATTATTGATTTATTGCCTTGTGCTGGCTCCACACTTACCCCCTTTGCCTGCTGTGCAATGGACACGGGCCCTTTCACTACCTCTCGTTTGCCAGCTGGCATGATATCAAGCTTTGTCAGTAGAGTGCGCTGGAGGTGTCAGCTTCGGGCGCCTGAGTGCTCACTCAGCAGCTTCCTGGGTGCCAGGTCCTGCTGCACCGTGGCTTCCCCAGCGCTGAGTTCCTGAAGAACATGGCAGCCAGCAGCTAAAGCAGCATCCCTGCATGCCTCCAATGAGACATTTTCCGGTACACAGCTTTCCCTGGCACCCTGGAGGGTGGATTTTCTTCAAATTCCAGAGAGTGAATTTCTAGCAAGTTCCCCTGGCACAGCACCATGGCAACCTCTCTGCAAAAGACTCACCAAGCCATGGCCATGCCGTCCCAACTAGGTCTGGAACAGCCCTGGGGAGAGGGAGCACTTCCTTGGGTGCTCTACCTCAGCCCCAGAAGTAGTGGCTGCCCAATTCTCTATACTTCCTTCTAGCCAGTCTCTCTTCTACTCCCTTAGTATTCTTTATAAAAGACTTCCCCTGTTTAAATTACAGTGTTACTTCTCTCATCTTATTAAACCCAGACTGATATATTTTAGTTTAGGGAGATGTCCCTAAACTCACCAGACCTGGATTCCTATTTCTAAAACTACTTTCCAGATTTAGAAGAAAAATACAAGACCAGAGCATTCGCAAAATGACTCAACTAAGTCAACTCAACCCACACAGATTTGTATCACTCTCCAAATGCTCCATGTGTGTTGTTTCTTCCCCAACTATAATGTAAATCTCCGAGGGGAAAATGCACATTTAACACGTCTTTACCAGAATGTCCAGTGGGTGGCATAAGGTAGGCAACTGATAAATTCTTGCTGATTCACTATATAATAATAATTAAGTGACAATTTTCTTCTCTCGAAAGTAAAGCAAAAACCACTGTCCCCAATTTACCAGTCGGATGAGTTGTCGGTCCAGCCACCGGAGCACATCAGGTCCCTCCTCTGACTCCGCTCGGAACACCCCCAGCCGTGCCATCAAGACTGCTGCAGCCTCCTGGTCAAATGCTGCTTCTATGTGCCTGAGCTGACTCTGTACATCTGCCCAACTGACAATTCCAGAGTTAGTGCCATGCTTATGTTTAGGAGAGAACAGAAAGCCAGACATCCATTCAGATAAAGAAACACAGGGTAGGTGCAGTGGCTCATTCCTGAAATCCCAACACTTTGGGAGGGCGAGGTGGCAGGATTGCTTGAGCCTAGAAGTTCAAGACCAGCCTGGGCAACATTGTGAGATTCCCATCTTGCTATAAAAAGTAAAAAAATTAGCCAGTTTTGGTGGCAGGTGCCTAGGGTCCCAGCTACTTGGGAGACTGAAGTGGGAGGATCACTTGAGTATGGGAGGTTGAGGCTGCAGTGAGCTGTGATTGTGCCACTGTACCCCAGCTTAGGCAACAGAGCGAGACTGTCTCCAAATGGTAATAAATAATAAGTTTTAATCTATATTTCCTACAAAAAGATGATGCTTCTAGGCAAGTATTCATAGACCCAATTGGGTTAGCCAAAAATGCCTCCCCTTCTGATCAAATAAGCCAATGAGGTCTGGTGAGAACCATTCAATGGAATCAAACAGACAGACTAACAAATGTTAAAGTATCTCTTCAAGGGAAAAATGTCAAGTCAGTTCCTCAACAGAAAGGAAACCGGGGCTGCTTACTTTCGGGCGATGGTGGTCACGCGGATGCGTCTCTGGGTGCTGGAGTGCTGATAATGCGTGACGAATTGGATCGCTCCTCTGCCTCCTTGGGGGATCGGGGCGTTGTGCTGCAGGGTGAGAGGCCATAACTTTGTCTGTTATGGGCACGACTCAAACACAGTGACAGAGCCCACTGTACTCTTCTAAAATGACTGACACAGCAATGATGGGAAGGTTCTTGACACATTTTGAAGGGCACACTTAGGATTTGCACATTTCACTGCATATAACCTTTATCTCCAAAAAAGATGAAGAACTACATTCAATACTGAACTTAAGTTAATGATACACCTGCTGAAGGGTTTAGGCATGAAATACATGGATGAATGCGGCTTGTTTTGAAATGCATCAAAACGAAGATGGATTGATGGATCACACACTGGACGAGTTATTGCTGATGAATTGTCCAGTCTGTGATGGACTGTTAATCATTAAACAAACACAGGCATCCCTCACTTATTTGTAGATTTTTTAACAAGTTGGAGATTTGTGGCAATCATGCATCAAGCAAGTCTATCAGCGCCGGTTTTCCAACATGTGCACACTTCATGTCTCTGTGTCGCAGTTCAGTAATTCTCACAATATTTCAAACTTTTTCATTATTATTATATGTCTGCTGTGCTGATCTATGATCAGTGATCTTTGATGTTACCATTTTAATTGTTTTGGGGTGCTACAAACTGCACCCATATAAGATGGCAAACTTAACTGATAAATGTCGTGTGTATTCTGGTTGCTCCACTGACTGACCTTTCCCTCATCTCTCTCCTCCTCCTTGGGCCTCCCCTATTTCCTGAGATTCAACAATATTGAAATGTGGCCCACTAATAACCCTACAATGCCCTCTGAGTGTTCAAGTGAAAGGAAGAGTCACACGTCTCTCACTTTAAATCAAAAGCTAAAAATCATTAATCTTAGTAGGGAAGGTACGTTGAAAGCTAAGATAGCTGAAAGCTAGGCCTCTTGCCCCAAACTGCCAAGCTGTGAATGCAAAGAAAAAGCTGGAAATTAAAAGTGAATATGTGAATGATAAGAAAGTGAAACAGCCTCATTGCTGATGGGGAGAACGTTTTACAAGTCTGAATAGAAAATCAAACCAGACACAACATTCCCTTAAGCCAGGGCTTAATCCAGAGCAAGGTCCTAACTCTCTTCAATTTATGAAGGCAGAGAGAGGTAAGTAAGGAAGCTGAAGGAGAAAAGCTGGAAGCTGGCAGAGGTTGGTTCCTGAGGTTTAGGGAAAGAAGCCATCTTCATAGCATAATGGCACAAGGTGAAGCAGCATGTGCTGATGTAGAAACTGCTGCAAGTTATTCAGATTAGCTAAGATCACTGATGAAGGTGGCTACACGAAACAACAGATTTTCAATGTAAAGGAAATAACTCTTCTGTTGGAAGAAGATGTCATCTAGGATTTTCACAGCTAGAGAGAAGTCAATGCCTGGCTTTAAAGCTTCAAAGGGCAGGTTGACTCTCTCGTTAGGAATTAATGCAACTGGTGACTTTACTTTGTTTTTCTAAGACAGGGTCTTGCTCTGTCACCCAGGCTGGAGTGGAGTGGCATGATCTCAGCTCACAGCAACCTTGGCCTCCCAGGCTTAAGAGATTCTCCCACCTCAGCCTCCCAAGTAGTTGGGACGACAGGCTTACACCACCACATCTGGCTATTTTTTGTATTTCTGGTAGAGGTGAGGCCTCACCACATTGCCCAGACTGGTCTTGAACTCCTGAGCTCAAGCAATCCATCCACCTGGCCTCCCAAAGTGTTGGGATTACAGGTGTGAGTCACCGCCCCCAGCCAGCTGGTGACTTTAAGTTGAACCCAATGCTCATTTACCATTCCAAGTATCCTAGGACTCTTAAGAATTGTGCTCAATCTATACTTCCTGTGCTCTACAAAAGGAACAACAAAGCCTGGATGACAGCATGGCTTACTAAATATTTAAAGCCCACTGTTGAGATCTGCTGCTCAGAAAAAAAAGACTCCTTTCAAAATATTACTGCTCATTGACAATGCACCTGTCACTCAAGAGCTCTGAGGGAGATATAAAGGAGATCAACGTTTTCATGCCTGCTAACACAACACCCATCCTGCCTCCCATGAATCAAGGAGAAATTTCAACTTTCAAGTCTTATTACTTAAGAAACACATTTTATAAGACTATAGCTGCCATACATAGTGATTCCTAGGATGGATCCGGGCAAAGAAAATAAAGAATCTTCTGAAAAGGATTCACCATTCTAGATGTCATTGAAACACTCATCATTCATGGGAAGAGGTCAAAATATCAACTTTCACAGGAGTTTGGAATTTTACTCCAATTCTCATAGACAATTTTGAGGGGTTTGAGACTTCAGTGGAGGAAGTCACTGAAGATGTGGTGGAAGCAGCAAGATAACTAGAATTAGAAGTGGATCCTCAGCTGGGCGCGGTGGCTTATGCCTGTAATCCCAGCACCTTCGAGGCCGAGGCAGGTGGATCACCCGAGGCCAGGAGTTCGAGACCAGCTGGGACAACATTGTGAAACCCCGTCTCTAATAAAAACACAAAAATTAGGTGGGTATGGTGGCAGGCACCTGTAATCCCAGCTACTCGGGAGGCTGAGGCAGCAGAATTGCTTGACCCTGGGAGGCAGAGGTTGCAGTGAGCTGAGATGGCACCACCGCACTCCAGTCTGAGCAACACAGCAAGACTCCATCTCCAAAAAAAAAAAAAAAAAAAAAAAGTGGATCCTGGCCAGGTGTGGTGGCTCACACCTGTAATCCCAGCACTTTGAGAGACTGAGGTGGGAGGATCACTTGAGCCCAGGAGTTTGAGACCAGTCTGGGCAACAGAGAGACCCCATCTCTATTTTTTTTTTTTTTTTGAGACAGAGTCTCACTCTGTTGCCCAGGCTGGAGTACAGTGGCGCAATCTTGGCTCACAGCAAGCTATGCCTCCTGGGTTCACACCATTCTCCTGGCTCAGCCTCCCAAGTGGCTGGGGCTACAGGCACCCGCCACCATGCCTGGCTAATTTTGCTTTGTATTTTTAGTAGAGATGGGGTTTCACTGTGTTAGCCAGGATGGTCTCGATCTTCTGACCTCGTGATCTGCCCGCCTTCGCCTCTCAAAGTGTTGAGATTACAGGCATGAGCCACTGCACCCAGCCTTTTTTTTTTAGACAGAATCTCCCTCTGTCTCCCAGGCTGGAGTGCAGTGGCGCAATCTCGGCTCACTGCAACCTCCACCTCTCGATTTCAGCGATTCTCCTGTCTCAGCCTCCTGAGTAGCTGGGATTACAGGCGCGCGCCACCATGCCCAGCTAATTTTTCTCATATTTTTAGTAGAGACGGGGTTTCACCATTGTTGTTTAGGCTGGTCTCGAATTCCCGACTTCATGATCCGCCCGCCTCAGCCTCCCAAAGTGCTGGGATTACAGGCGTGAGCCACTGTGCCTGGCCTATTTTTTTTATTAAAAAGATAAAGAAGTGGATCCTGAAGATGGGCCTGAATTGCTACAATTTCATGATAAAACTTTAATGGATTCAGAGTTGTTTCTTATGGATAAGCAAAGAAAGTGGTTTGTTGAGATGCAATCTACTCCTCACGAAGATGCTGTGACATTGTTGAAATGACAAGAAAAGACTTACAATATTACATACACTTAGCTGATAAAGCAGCAGCAAGGTTTAAGAGCATTGATTACATTTTTGAAAGAAGTTCTACTGTGGGTAAAAAGCTATCAAACAACACTGCATGCTACAAAGAAATCTTTCCTGGAAGGAAGAGTCGACCAAAAATTTCATTGTTGCCTTATTTGAAGAAATTCCCAGGCCGGGTGCAGTGGCTCACACCTGTAATTCCAACACTTTGGGAGGCTGAGGCAGGTGGATCACTTGATATCAGGAGTTCAAGACCAGCCTGGCCAATGTGGCAAAAACCTGTCTTTACTAAAAATACAAAAACTAGCCAGGCATGGTGGCAGACACTTGTAATTGTAGCTACTCGGGAGGCTGGGGTGGGGGAATGGCTTGAACCTGGGAGGTGGAAGTTGCAGTGAGCCGGGATCACACCACTGCACTCCAGCCTGGGTGATAGAACGAGACTTCGTCTTAATTTAAAAAAAAAAAAAAAAAAAAAGAAGAAGAAGAAAAGAAACTGCCACAGTCACTCACCCTACAGAACTACCAACCTGATCAGTCAGCAGCCAACAACATCAATGTAAGACCTTCCACCAGCAAAAGATTATGACTTGCTGAAGGATCAGATGATCATTAGCATTTTTTTAGCAATACAGTTGACCCTTGAGCAACACAGGTTTGAACTGTACGGGTCCACTTGCATGTGGATTTTCTTCTGCCTCTTGCCACCTGAGACTACAAGACCAAGCCCTCCTCTTCCTCCTCCTCCTCAGCCTACTGAACATGAAGACGAGAGTATGAAGACTTCGCGACGTCCATTTCCACTTAACAAACAGTAAATATACTTTCCCTCCCTTATGATTTTCTGAAAAACATACTCTTTTCTCTAGCTTACTTTATAGTAAGAATATAGGATATAACATATATGACTTACAAAATATGTGTTAATCAATGGTTATCGGTCAGGTTTCCAGTCAACAGTGGACTACCAGTAGTTAAGTTTTGGGGGAGTTACGGTTGTATGTGAATTTTTAACTGTGTGGTGTTGGCACCCCAACACTACTCAACGGTCAACTGTAAAGTAGTTTTTAAATTAAAGAATGAACAGGCCGGACGTGATGGCTCACGCCTGTAATCCCAGCACTTTGGGAGGCCAAGGTGGGCGGATCACGAGGTCAGGAGATCGAGACCATCCTGGCTAACATGGTGAAACCCCGTCTCTACTAAAAATACAAAAACGATTAGCCAGGCGCGGTGGCGGGCACCTGTAGTCCCAGCTACTTGGGAGGCTGAGGCAGGAGAATGGCGTGAACCCGGCAGGCGGAGCTTGCAGTGAGCTGAGATGCGCCACTGCACTCCAGCCTGGGCGACAGAGCGAGACTCAAAAAAAAAAAAAAGAAAAAAAGAATGAACAATGTTTTCAAAGACATAACACTATTTAACACTTAACACACTATAGTGTAAACATTACTTTTATATGCAGTAGGAAACCAAAATATTCACGTGACTTGCTTTATTGCAATATTCACTTTATTGTAGTAGTCTGGAATTGAACCCACAATATTTCCAAGGTATGCCAGTACAGCAAAATGTTAATTACAGAATCAAGTTGATGGGTGCACCTAGGTACTACGTGTTCACTGCAGAATTCTTTCAATTTTTCTGTATGTTTGGCATTTTTCATAATAAAATATTAGAGAAAGAATCGATGCACTCAAAAATTCACCGACATGATGATGACTAGTAAAATCCATTACACTTCTAATGACCTTATCAGTTCAACAATCAAGGGACAAAAGTAATTTGCTGCCTGACTCCGACTAAACCCTTGAAGGAATAAATAAGAGGAGGTCATGCCAGACTATCATCAGGCCTAATACAATACCCAAGGAATATCGGTTTGTGAAGAAAGTAACCAGAGACCACTGGTTTGAGATAAATCACAGAACAGGACACTAAGACATGAAGACATGTGAAGAAATCCAACTCACCTGATTGACAACTTCAAAATAGATGCCAAGTGTAGATGTAGGATCTAGGCCACAGATTTTCCACTGACTCGTGCCACCAACACCAAGTTCCTAGGGGTAGGAAGAGGAATTTAAAAAACAAAACCAGAAAACCATCCCTATGGTTAATCGCTAATGAAAAGTACTGACTGAGTAGGGCAGGCTACTTAGAGTACCTTCTTTTAGGACAACATTTAAGTTGAAATGAAATCTTCTACTGAAAAGAGAACAACTGCAGACCCGATGAAGGCTTAATATTTACATTTATACTTTAAAATTAAGCTTTGCCTGTAATCCCAGCACTTTGGGAGGCCGAGACGGGTGGATCACGAGGTCAGGAGTTCGAGACCATCCTGGCTAACACGGTGAAACCCCGTCTCTACTAAAAAATACAAAAAACTAGCCGGGCGAGGTGGTGGGCGCCTGTAGTCCCAGCTACTCGGGAGGCTGAGGCAGGAGAATGGCGTAAAAACCCGGGAGGCAGAGCTTGCAATGAGCTGAGATCCGGCCACTGCACTCCAGCCTGGGCGACACAGTGAGACTCCGTCTCAAAAAAAAAAAAAAAAATAAAATAAAATAAAATTAAGCTTTTTATATTGACATTCTAATTTTTATTATATCACGTATACTACACATATATGTTGTTTATATTTATTTATTTTGAGATGGTCTCTCCCTCTGTTGCCCAGACTGGAGTGCCATAATACAATCACAGCTCACTGTAGCCTCGACCTCCTGGGTTCAAGCAATCCTCCTGCCTCAGCCTCCCAAAGCGTTGGGATTACAGGTGTGACCCATCATTCCGGGTTTACACATACACTCTGTGTGTGTGTGTGTCTCTGTGTGTGTGTGTGTGTGTGTGTGTGTGTTGGGGGGGTGTCTCCGCATGACACATAACACTGAAATCCACAAATTATCAAGTCAGACTCTTAAGAAAGACTCTTGACGGCCGGGCGCGGTGGCTCAAGCCTGTAATCCCAGCACTTTGGGAGGCCGAGACGGGCGGATCACGAGGTCAGGAGATCGAGACCATCCTGGCGAACACGGTGAAACCCCGTCTCTACTAAAAAATACAAAAAACTAGCCGGGCGAGGCGGCGGGCGCCTGTAGTCCCAGCTACTCGGGAGGCTGAGGCAGGAGAATGGCGTAAACCCGGGAGGCGGAGCTTGCAGTGAGCTGAGATCCGGCCACTGCACTCCAGCCCGGGCGACAGAGCCAGACTCTGTCTCAAAAAAAAAAAAAAAAAAAGAAAGACTCTTAAAGTGAAATCACACAGCAGCTCTAAGGTGGAGAGCGGAGAGGGTGCGCTCTGTTCTGTCAGTACTTCCTAAGCTAGATAATGAGCTAGATGGATTCACGGGCGTTCACCTTCCTTGTAGTGGCCTTTTCTAAAGGAAGCAAGTGTTTATTATCTGCTGGAAGGTAAAGAGCTGTGCTCAGGAAAAAGGCCAAGAAGTCAAAGGAGCATTCATGCCTCCTCTTCTTGCCTTGCTAACCCCATTCTAAGCACCAGACAGATGACGGCTCCTCCAGAGCTCCAAAATATCATTTTCTTACTGATACACAAATTCCTTACTTAAACATTTGCTCTTTAGATGCCTTTATTGGAGAAACAATAAAGACAATTAGGAAACGACCATTTTATAACCCTCAAAGAAATAAACTGATTTGCGTGAAGATCAATGGATGCTAAAAACCATTAGGCTGTTGGCAAACAAGATTTTCATATTGTGCTACACACTCTCATTCAAAAGACTGCCCGCTCATGGCAAAGGGGAAAGTCTTCCCTTGCACTAGAAAGGCAGTGGGGCAGTCACCACCATCACCGTGCGATCTAACTCAGCACATCTAACATGGGACAGCAGACATAGTGCCTCTGGAGGTGACACAGCATGAAGTACACACTGCCCAGGAAGAATGTTTGGCAAAAAGGCTTCACCTGAATCTGAACACACCTTTAACCATAACTCTCACTTTACAAAGGCTATAGTATCAAATGCAATGCCGGTTGGGGGAAAAACAGCTACAAAGGGCATCTGGGGGGAAATTAGGGAAAAATATGAATTAGATATTAGGAAATTATTATTTTCTTAAGTTTGATAATGACATCGTGGTAGGAGAACATCCTTGTTTTTAGAAGATGCATACTGAAGTGCTTAAGGACTGTCATGATATCTGCAAATTATTTTCAAAGGTCAGCAAAAAAAAAGTTGATAAGTCAAATGTGGCAAATAAATGACAATCAGATAAAGCAAATGTGGCAAACAAGACAATACAGCAATTATGGCAAAATGTTAACAATCAATGACTAAATGGTAGGTATACAGAAATTCATCATACTCTTCTTCAAACTTCTCAGTATGTCTGAAAATTGTATTTTCCTATTCTCTGCATCCTCATTCCCCAAACAAAACTTTCATGGCTGAATTCTACTAGAAAAATTAATTAGCTTGTACTAATTCATAAAAATGCCTTCTTAAACTATTTCAGGAAGTCTTCAGCAGGCAGATTTTAAGTCCATGAAAAATATTTTATAACAAGGCAGTCTTCCAAAGCCTTGCCAGGAAATAGGGGTACAAGCCCCTTAGTACTCTGGGAGTAACGAATGACTCATCAGATGGGCTTTAGGGCAGCAATCTGCCTCACTCAGAAGACTACAGGAATATGCTCTCAAATCGCCTTGCCTCTGCCAAGCTCAACAAAAGTTGAATCTATGTGGTCACTCAGGAACGTCTGTTGCTGACAACATGAAAGAAGACCCACACTTCCAGTGTGCCAGGCACGAACTGCTTCACCTGAACCAACTCACTTAAACCTCCTAACAATGCTGTAGAGCAGGCACTGTTATTATCCCCATTTGCCACGTAAGGATACTGAATCACACAGCAAATAAGTCCTTTGCTCAGGCCAGGTGTAGGGTGTAAACCTGCACCCTGGATCCACATCTGGTTCTCTGGTCTACCCTCCCACTGACGATGACAGTGAGGGAAGAACATGACTGTGTAACCCCAGCCCAGGACCACCCTAGAGAGGCCTTGCCAAACCAAATGGTTTCCCTCCTAGCAAGTAAAGTATAATCAGAGGAAGTGGACAATAAGCAAAGCCGCTCATCCCAAAAGATAATTAAACTGTTCTCAAAATCTATTACAAGAGAAAACAGACGTCTGCACACACAGCAGTGTCACCCACTTCCACACCAACTCATGGTGGTCTCTGTTGTAAAAGGCTTGTTATTAGCTGAGTGAGACAAAGGTATCACCTCTAAGGGCAACGAGCAATAGGCTTACTCTGGAGGGACTGTGCTGAATGTTTGCCTTGTGCTGAACAGCATGGCATGGCTTCGGCACAATGACCACAGGCAGTGGAGTCACGGACACTTGGGCTCTAGCTCCTTCATGTCAGTTCTGACCCTGAGCAAGATACTGAACCTTTCTGAGCCTCAGTTTCCTTCTCTCTAACCCTTTAGACGAACAGATGGAGTAACACCACCTCTCCGAGTAAAGTCATCAGTGAGGGTTAGCCCTTCTGTCACTGCAGACACATCCGACAGGTGACACATGTGAGATCATCATGCTCTGACACTTCTGACGGGTTAAATCCAGGGCAGGAGGTGAGGGTGACGGAGTTGTTTTCCTTACATTTTCCGACACACACGGTCCTTTCACATTCAGAGATACGCATGGACCAATGGCTCCTGCAATCTTCAGTTCCCGAGAGGTCTATAACAAATACATGACAGTGTAAAGTTAAAGATCACTTCAATCCACTCTGCTCTCATCTTGGCCACAATGAAAGCTTAGAGGAAAAATATAACACTACTATTCTGCCAAGAGAAAACCCCACATGGATCATAACTACTTAGACCTACAAATTTCTCCGCAGCCACTGAGATTAGAACTTTAATAAAATCCGCCCTTAGAAACACGTGAAACAGGAGCATTTTCAACTCTCACAACTTACATTTTAAACTTTGAAATTACTGTACATGTAGATAACAATTCTAACAATACTACATTCTTTTCCAATTCCTTGTATGAATATATTCACATTCATGTATATCGATAATTATTTGCGTATTCCTAATCAGAGAACATACTATTTTGTGTTGCTTTAAAAATACTTAATTCATGAACTCCAATATAATGACAAGGTCAACATACCTAGATTTTAAAAATGTGAATTCATTTCAAAAGTCCATCTTTAAAAGAAAACCCTTAAACATTTAAGATTATGGTTTAACGTTTAACCTAGATGATTTAATAATTATCTCTAATTCTCCAAGTAATAATTCCAATTATATCTTCTAATGGTGGCCCCCTACCTGCCCACCAACTTGCGACTCTGTTGCCCACACTGAGTGCAGTGGCACAATCATAGCTCGCTGTAGCCTCAAACTCCTGGGCATACGTGATTTTCCCGCCTCAGCCTCCTGAGTAGCTGGAACCACAGGTGTGCACCACTGCACGTGGTTAATTTTTTTTTTTTTATCATTTACAGAGACAGGGTCTTGCTATGTTGCCCAGGCTGGTCTGTAATTCCAGAGCTCATGCAGTCACCCCACCTTGGCCTCCCAAAGTGCTGGGATTACAGACATGAGCCACCGACATGAGGCCTAACACCCTCTTCTAATGTTTTCTCAATGACTTAGAATCAGCTGTATCAGGGCCAGGAGTCCCTACATGGGGAAAAAAAAACCTCGCTATGCTGTCTTTTTTTTTTTTCTGAGAAAAAGTTTCACTCTTGTTGCCCAGGTTGGAGTGCAATGGCACGATCTTGGCTCACCGTAATCTCTGCCTCCTGCATAACAGCAATTCTCCTGCCTCAGCCTCCCAAGTAGCTGGGACTACAGGCACGCACCACCACGCCGACTAGTTTTGTATTTTTAGTAGAGACGGGGTTTCTCCCTTTTGGTCAGACTGGTCTCAAACTCCCAACCTCAGGTGATCCGCCCGCCTCAGCCTCCCAAAGTGCTGTGATTACAGGCATGAGCCACTGTGCCCGGCCCAATGCTGTCTATTTTAGGGCACTCTGGCTATTCTTCAGGAAGGCATTAAACACAACCACGGCTCTGTGCAATGCAGTGAGCCATGCTGATGGCTGGGTGGATGCAGACCACTGTGCGGCTGCCCCTGTCCTCAGGCCACAGTGCTGCTCATAACACCCACCCTACTTCCTATTCTATCTCCTACTGCCTTGAAGCAGGGTGGAGCAGAGCCTGCAGGGGAACCAGGCAGCTCGTTACTTAGAACATAAATAAATATAGAGGTCTTACTCAAGAAGAAAAGTGATAAAGTGAATAACATGCTTTGTAACAGCCATTTGGTTGAGATCCTCTTAATTGGCTTTTACACACCCGTGTCCAGCAGGTGGGGGTTGCCAGAAGTCTGGATATTGATTGAAAATGTAAGAACACTATAATTCCATTGAAGTTTTAAAAGTATGGCCAGGTACAGTAGCTCATGCCTGTAATTCCAGCACTTTGGGACACTGAGGTGGGAAAATTGCCTGAAGCCAGGAGTTTGAGACTAGCCTGGGCAGTATAGTGAGTCTACATCAAAAAAAAAAAAAAAAAAAGTCTACTGTACCTTTACGTCCAAAGTAGCACCAAATGCCATTCGGAAATCTCCATTAAAATCTTTAGTAAAGATTCTTTGGAATGTCTGCTTGAAGAGAGAAGTGTTGAAAGAATCTCCCATTACCATGTAGCCTCTAGGTAAGAAGAAAACAATCAAGTGAATATTAGGAAGATTGAAAGCTATTCAGATGCTCCCTCAGTATTTACAAAAACAATTTAAAGAAAAAAAGAAACCAGGTCCGCAAACGTGCTACTGATTAATTTAAATATAAAAAACAGGCCGGGCACAGTGGCACACGCCTGTAATCCCAGCACTTTGGGAGGCTGAGGAGGGCAGATCACTTGCAATCAGGAATTCAAGACCAGCCTAGACAACATCGTGAAACCCCATCTCTACTAAAAACACAAAAATTAGTAGCCATAATCCCAGCTACTCAGGAGGCTGAGGCAGGAGAATCACTTGAACCCAGGAGGCAGAGGTTGTAGTGAGCCAAGATCGCACCACTGCACTCCAGCCTGGGTGACAGAGCAAGACTGCTTCTCAAAAATAATAATAATAATAATAATAATAATAATAATAATAATAATAATAATAAATAAGTAAATAATAAAATAAATTAAAAAAATAAAAAACAGCATGTTCAATTCACACTTAGGAAAGAAACTACTTCTAAAGCATTAAACAGAATAAGAACAAGTCTAATTCCTCTCACAGTTCTTTGGTATGGGAAAATACCCAGGCCTGTGGGAAATCCTTTTCAGGTTAATTTACTGCCTCAAAACACTGAATTCTTGACTTACAAGAATTATTTTTTCCAACTCATGAGTATTAACACTAATCCCTTACTGGAGTTAGAGGAAAACATTGTGTGAAATGTCAGCATTTCATGCATTTGGACAGAGAAGCACAGCTTGATGCAAGTTATGCCTCCAAACGTCATTCATAAAACAAGATCTCAGAATCTAGAAGAACACAAGAAAGATCATCTGGCCCGGCCATCGCAGAGCATCTGAACCATCTAGTGAGGAGTCAGCTATTTGGCACCAAATATCTACCTCTTCCTTAGTTTCCTGGAACAATGACATTTTCCAGCCTGCCTTGCCTGTGGCCATGTGCCTCTGTTGGCGTGTGAGTTCTGCCTGTTACTGTGTCCTTTACGTGTAGAGTGTGTTCCTCCAGGAAGAGCAATCCTTCTCTGACCTTTCCTCCTTCCTGCTGCTGTAAATGGCTAGAGCTCCAGCAACTGTCTTGAGCCACCGATGGCATATGAATGCGGCAGAGCAGCTGAGTAGGAGCCTCAGCCCCTAATGACGATGAAAGCAACATACTAGCCCCGGGCTGCCCACCTCCAGAGAAATAAACTTATTTTGGGTTTTCTGTGACATTCACACAATTCTAATATTAACTCTCAACCAACCCCTCTACAAAATACCTGCCAAGTTACATCCAGACTAGGCTTGAACTCCTCCAGCATCGGGAGCTTCCTCCCCGAGCTGTCCATTCTGTGTTTGAACAGCTCTGTTAAGGCCCTTCTTGATATTGAGTGAAATTTCATTTGCCAGCAGCTTCCACCCACTGGTTTGGTTCTAGTTCTACCCTTTGGTCACATACAGAACAAATCATATTCCTTCACAGGAAAGTCCCTCAACTGTTGAATACAGTTCTCACACCCCACATGTCTTCAGCTTAATCTTTTCTAGCTCCTTCAATCATTCCTCACGTGACAGTTTCCAGGACTCTCCACCACTGCTCTTCTTCAAACATCTCCAGTTCATCTCCTATCGCCCCTTCAAATTGCAATGCTCAGAAAAGAAAACAATATATTTGGATAAGGTGTGACCAGCACCAAAGAAACCAAGAATATGGTCTTCCCTGAAGATAATCTCCTATAGCACAGCCTAAGATCACCTTGCCTTTGCTGTAAGTCATCCCACACTGTTGGCTCACCTTGAGCTGTACTAACACATGTGTGCACCAGATGGTAATTCTTCACAGAAAAAGTTCACACAAACTCTAGTACACAATCTAAGGGTGTTCACAAATACACTAAAGCTTTTCTATGGACATTCTGAGTCAGAACTCCTGGAAGGCCCTGGTAGGAGTTCATACTATTAAATGTGGATTACTGAGATAGCTATATCAGTATCATTTGGGACCCTAATTCTATCACCTAACTCATCTGCTGTGCTCTAGGACAACTTCAGCTGATTCTGGTTCTACCTTCTATTCCCTTTACTCACTGGGGACCAGCAGCATCACCAGGGAGCTTGTTAGAAAGGCAGAATCTCAGGCCCATTCCACAGCTCTATGATGCTTCTCAAACTTCTGTGCATGCAAATCACCTGGGATACTGTTCAAATGCAGGTTCTGATTCAGGTCTAGAGTGAGGCTCAAGATGCTGCATGGTTCTCAAACTCGGCTCTACGTTAGAATCATGGGAGAAACTTTCAAAATGCTGATGCCCAGGCTACACCTCATGCTAACTAAATCAGCATCTCTGAGGACAAGACCTAAAGAAAGAGTAGTTTTTAAAGCTTCCCTGAAGATAACAATAGGTAGCCAGCTTCAGACCAGTGCTCATCAGTGGCTCCTACACTTTCATGTGCCCCAGAATCTCCTGGAGAGCTGTATTCCTGGGGTTTCGGATTCAGGAGGTCTGGGTAAGGCCTACAAATATACAATTCCAATCAGTTCCCAGGAGCCCCTAAGGCTGCAGGTCTGGACACCACCACATGTTGAGAACTACTGCTCCACACTCTGGCCTGTGAATATAATACTGAATTAGGCTCTGTGTCAGTACAGCCTCTAGGTTGAGTGCACTTGGAATTAGCCACAAAGTATGGCCACTTAGCCAGGTCAAGTTTCTCCTAGTTGCTGCAGCATTCAGACCCTGTTTTCCCCACTTCTCAAAAAGAAGTGCCCTGATGAAGGCCAGATAGTCCATACTGCTTGCTTTCCTGGCTTGGTCTCTGTAAAAGTGTTAACAACTCTAAGGAAGAAATGAAGTTACTCTGAAATGACTTGTTTGTAGTGAACCCTTAAGCCCTCCTACTAATCACTGCTTCCTTCTCCAAGGAGCCCTCCCCAGTCACTGAAACCACAGCCCAGAGCTACCTGAAAGCTTCTCCAAGTTGGCCATGCCCATTCCTATGGCTCCATCACTAATTTCTCTTTCCTTAAAATAACACTCTCACTCTGCCCAGGTTTTTGCTGTCAACATACCCAGTAAGATTTGCACAACATTTCATCTCCAAAAGTCCAGTTTGATCAAGGGCACAAGCATAAATATCAATGCAGTGACCATTTGCAGCTGTTCGATTAGCAAGCATCTCATAGTGCTGTGAAGAGAGGAAAGCTATCATTAGGAAACACTGACATTATTCCCAAGGTATACCTGAATACACCAAAGGAGGTAATCAAATATAAAAATATGTAAATCATTTTCTTTTCTCTTTTTGTGATAGTCTCTCTCTGTTGCCCAGGCTGGAGTGCAGTGGTGCGATCTCCACCTCACGGGTACAAGTGATCCTCCTGCCTCAGCCGCCCAAGTAGCTGGGATTAAAAGCATGCGCCACCATCCCCAGCAAATTTTCGTAATTTTATTTATTTATTTATTTTTTGAGACGGAGTCTCGCTCTGTCGCCCAGGCTGGAGTGCAGTGGTGCAATCTTGGCTCACTGCAAGCTCTGCCTCCCGGGTTCACACTATTCTCCTGCCTCAGCTTCCTGAATAGCTGGGACTACAGGTGCCCGCCACCGCGCCCGGCCAATTTTTTGTATTTTCAGTAGAGACGGGGTTTCACCGTGGTCTTGATCTCCTGACCTTGTGATCCGCCTGCCTCGGCCTCCCAAAGTGTTGGGATTACAGGCGTGAGCCACCGCGCCCGGCCTCGTAATTTTATTTTTATTTATTTTTTGAGACAGAGTCTCACTCCATCACCCAGGCTGGAGTGCAGTGGCGCGATCTCAGCTCACTGCAACCTCTGCCTCCCAAGTAGCTGAAATTACAGGCACATGCCACCACACCCAGCTAATTTTTGTATTTTTAGTACAGACGGGGGTTTCGCCATGTTGGCAAGACTGGTCTCAAACTCCTGACCTCAAGTGATCCGCCTGCCTTGGCATCCCAAAGTGCTGGGACTACAGGCATGAGCCACCACGCCTGGTTTAATTTTTGAATTTTTAGTAGAGACAGGGTTTCACCATGTTGGTTAGGCTGGTCTTGAACTCCTGACCTGAAGTGATCCACCCCCTCCTTCCAAAGTGCTGGGATTACAGCTGTGAGCCACCAGGCCCAGCCTGGAAATCATTTTCAAAAATATCTGAATAAAATAAAAATATAGTTTTCAATCTCAAAACCCTTTGAGTAGTTTTAAGGTAACTCACTCCAATTAAGGTCTGAAAGTAGGAGCAATAATTTAATAGCAGCTAGGATCGGAAAACTGTCTCTGAAACAGCGTCTTGCTGACTATGACACATGACAGCAAAGTAGCTGTCACTCCAGAGCAGCCCAAACCTGACAATGGGCTTTCAGAATTACAGCCCGTACCCAAGAGCACCTACCTTGGTTGCCTTTTTCATGAATCGTGCATTATCTTTCTCAATATCATGCCAAGAACGAATAGGAATCTTTAATTCATCTCCAACCACCATGCCAGGCCCTTGGGTAGGGGGACCTCCAGTAAACAGCATGATTCTGGCTCCCGTGTTTGGAAAAGTGCCCTAAAATAGCGAATGGCAGCATGTTAGAAGTATACAGCCCCACCTCTGTGTATGGTTTCAATTTCCCAATAGAAATACTCCGAAGATGCGTTCTCTCCAGCTGTTCTAAAAAATGGTGATACTGCAGAATAATACAGATGATAATGCAGAAAAGCAGCACTTACCTTCTTCCAACCTGATGGGTTTGCACACTTTTATTAACTCGCTGTGAGTGCTCCCCATTGCTCTAATTCTCAGTTTTTCATGAAAACTTTTGGCATTTTCAAAATGTTGAGGGGCTCCCTCAACGTGAATGATAATGATGCCTGAAATGCTTTCTGATACATTAACACACATGGTTGACTTAGATCACAAGTGATTTTCAAACAAAGTCAACAAATATATTTTCCGAGAACAAGTTTGTATGATTTGAGAGGTCCTGGTAAATTCCAAATTACCTCCAACAAGCCAACAGCAATGGACAAAGCAACGCCAGTGGATCGCAAAGGTCTCTTCCCCTGAGTTACTGGCCATGGGTCCCTCTGTAGCTCCCCAAGAAGATCAGTGAGGTTCATATCAATCTTGTGAACAGGCTGCAGAAATCTGCAAGATTTTGAACAGACACATCAACCCAGATTGAATAAAGTACTATGGTCTTCAACACTAGATGCCACACAATTATTGCTCTCCAAGATAATCATTCAGAGTAGTAAACGACTGGTAATTTTTTTTCTTCAAAGCTATCTCTCTACTAACACAAAACAATTTAAAGCAGTTTTATTGAGGGATATAAAGCCCAATACTTAGCAATTTAAATATGTTGCATGGAAAAAAAATTGTCTTGAAAAGAAGCAATTCAGTTTAATTAATTTTTAGGCAGCAAAGAAATCCTAAGGACGTGCCTAACACAAGTTCAGTCTATGTGAGGTCCATTTACGTGGACAATTGTCATCATTCCTCATCATTCTAATCTGTGCTTCTCTTAAGCCTTGAGAGTAAGAGGTTGTCTTCAGCATGTCGGGCGATGCATTTTATCGAGCTTGCTAGCCCAGTCTAGGGCAGCCCCAGGCGCTCAATGGGCTGAGTGAAGTGAATACCCGGTCTTAAGTATGTTTGAGGACACATGAAAGAAGCCTTTTCAGTTTTTCCAGTTTTACTTAAGCATCAAAAAGGACATCAGATGTGGAATGTCTAAGCACAGCAATTGAGCACAGTGGTCTCAAAACCTTTTTGATAAAACACTGAATACTGATGAGGCTTAATCATTTATCTTTTTCTCTAATAATAAGAAAATAAAAGTTCTAATATTTTTCTTTCCTTACTTCCGTGGATCATCTGCCTGTGCATCATAGTACATGTAACACTTCATGTTAGGATCTCACCTGGTTGAAGCAAAAGGGTGCTCCTGTGGTTGCACAGGTCGTGCTTGCTGCATGGGCATGGCTGGCTTGGTCAGGCCCAACATATCCTTAAAAAAAAAGGCCAAAAAGATTCATTTCCAATGACACGAAAAGTGAATGACTAATTTTTAAGAAATGTCCTCAATTGGGTGTGGTGGCACATGCCTCTAGTCCCATCTACTCAGGAGGCTGAGGTGGGCCAATGGCTCGAGCCCAGGAATTCAAGGCTACAGTGAGCCATGATCACACCACTGAACTCCAGCCTGGGCTACAGGCTCTTTTAAAGAGACCCTAGTCTCCTTAAAAAGAAAAGGAAAGAAAAAAGTCCTTGTTCCTGCTCCTGTAAAAGTAAAGTACAAACCTGTATTTGTTTTGCAGTTAAATCCTTGGTCCCTCGGAAGACATAACTTTTGGAGATTCCTTCACAGCTTAGTTCATGAACCTGCACCATCCTTCCAAATGTGATCAGACCCACCAGAGCATCTGGAGGAAGAAGACTCAGGGACATCTGCAGGGACTCTTTGAGTGCTTGAAGGTCATCTTCCTCCAGGCATGTGTCAACCACATAGAGAAAGATCAGAGGGGACTGAGCACCTCGCTTTGGGCAAAGAAAAACAGTATAATGATCAATATACAAATAGACTTAACCAGCACTTTTTAAGGCAAATTAGGTATGAAAATCGTAAGTCTTCATCTATATTTAGTTTTAGGAGATAAGGACATCTACACAAAGCTCTAATTAACTCATTAAATGACTTAGATTCTATTAAATCAAACTAAACATAAAAACTATTTGTATCCAACAACTTACTCAACATTTTTTAATACTTCCTACATGCCAGACATTGTTCCAGGTCCTGGGACACACAGTGAACAGAAAGAACAAAGACTTCTACTTGCCTCAAGGAGCAAGCTTTCTGGAATGGAGAGGTGAAGGGAGACTGCAAACACCAGGAGGAGAGGCAGAGGGCAGAGTCAACTGTTCAACAGAGAAGTCAGGGCAGACTCATTTAGAAAGTAGCATGTGAGCTGGGTTCATGCCTGTAATGCCAGCACTTTGGGAGGCTAAGATGGGAGGATTGCTTAAGCCCAGGAGTTCAAGACCAGCCTGGCAACATGGCGAGACCCCGTCTCTAACAACAACAAAAAGTATAAAAATTTAAAAATTAGTTGGGCATGATGGCACATGCCTGTGGTTCCAGCTACTCGGGAGGCGGAGGCAGGAGGATCCCTTGATCCCTTGAGCCCAATTTGAGGCTGTAGTAAACTATGGTTGCGCTACTACATACCAGCCTGGGCAACAGAGCAAGACCCCATCATAAAAAAAAGAAAAAGAGGGCCAGGTGCAGTGGCTCATGCCTGTAATCCCAGCACTTTGGGAGGCCAAGGTGGGTAGATCACGAGGTCAGGAGTTCAAGACTAGCCTGGCCAACATGGTGAAACCTCGTCTCTACTAAAAATACAAAAATTAGCCAGGCATAGTGGGGTTCACCTTGTAATCCCAGCAACTTGGGAGGCTGAGGCAGGAGAATTGCTTGAACCCAGGAGGCGGAGGTTGCAGTGAGCTGAGATCATGCCACTGCACTCCAGCCTGGGCTACAGCACGAGACTCTTAAAAAAAAAAAAGAAAAAGAAAAAAGAAAAAAGAAAAAAATGTTTGAGCAAAGCCTGAGGGAGGAGAGGGAAGGAGCACTACAGATACAGGGGAGAGCTCCAGCCTCAGGGAAAAGCTAGAGCAGAGGTCCTCAAACAGGAGTGTTAGCACATTTGAGGAGAGTCAAGGAGGCCCACTGGGCTGAACAAGGACACTAGCAGATACTGGGGTTGGAGTGGTAACATGCAGGGCTTTGAAAACTGTCTTTTACCCTGGGTAAAGAAAAGCCATTTTCACCACTGAGGTTTTCTGAACAGAGAAGTAACATGATTTGTTTTTAAAGAGTTACTCTGGCTGCTGGGTGAAGAATAATGTATAAACAGGCAATGGTAACATTAGGGAGAACAATTAGGAGATTCAAGTAAGAAGCAGTGACTGGCCCAGGGCAGCTGGTCATAGGGAGGGGGAAGTGGGTGGATTCTGGATAAATTTCTAATAGAGTCAATGGGATTTTCCAGTGAATTAGATATGGAACATGAAAGACAGAGGTGAAGGATAAGTCTAAGGTTTTGAAGCTAAACAACTAGATGATGGGGTATAATATCAGGACTTGAAAACAATGCCAGTAAATGCACACACATCAAACCTAAAGGTTAGGATCCTGCTATCCTCACAGCTTTAAGTCCTTGGCCAGGTAAGAGACATGGTAGACAAAGGATTTCAAGAGAAATTCAATATTTAACATTGCTCATTAAATGCACAACAAAGAAATTACCTGTATCATGTACTCAATTGTAGAAAATTGGGGCATCAATTCAGCAGGCTGATTCACCTCAGATATGCCTCCATAAGCTGGAGGAAACTGAAAAGAAGGAAACAATTTTATTAGGGCTGGCATATCTATATTACACTTTTGATTTTCCACGTGTAAAAATGATGATGCCAAGACAAGGGGAACACTGGAGCCCAGGAGCTTGAGACTAGCTTGGGTAACACTGTGAGACCCTGTCTCTATACAAGAAATAAAATAATTAGTTAGGCACAGTGGCTCGCGCCTGTAGTCCCAGCTACTTGGAAGGCTGAGGTGGGAAGATCACTTGAGCCCAGGAGGTTTAGGCTATAGTGAGTCATGATTGCGCTACTGCACTCCAGCCTAGGAAAGAGAGCGAGACCCTGTCTCAAAAAAGAAGAAAAAAACGGTAATGACCACATATTTATTCTGAAAGCACAAAATACAGGACATGTTACAAAAATATAAAAATCAGCATTTAAAACTTCTAACTCTGCCTTATATTTATATCATTTTCTATCTTCTTAAAAAAATATTTTTTAGAGCAGTTTTAAGTCATTGTTGTAACTTCCAAATGTTTAAAAACACACTTTATGTTGCCCAAGCTGGTCTTGAACTCCTGGCTTCAAGTGATTTTCTCGCCTCAGCCTCCCAAAGGGCTGGGATTACAGGCATGAGCCACCATGCCTAGTCAAAAACACACAAATGAAAACCATTTCTTAAGTTTTGCCCTGCAAATTAAAGGTTGAGATTTCACCTATTTCACCAATAGTCAATAGTCTAAATAAAGCCAAAGACTTTATTTAGGTTTATTATTTTTGCTATTATCAATAAAGTAATACATATGCAATATAGAAAAATTGGCAAGTCCAGGAAAATAGAAGCACACAAGGGAGGAAACCTCCCAAAATCCTATCGCCTAGAGGCAGCTACTGTCAATCTCTTGGCATATTTCCTTCCAGACTTAAGCACAGTTGAGAACATCCCATATATACAATGTGGAACTTGTTTTATCCAGTCAACATAATGCCACAGGCATTTTCTTTTGTTTTTAAAACTCTCCGCAAATGTTTTAAATTCACAGCTTGTGGGTTGGTTTATAATCCAAATAGTCTTTAGCTTTACATTAAAAACACAAGTTTAGGTCCATCTCCCCAAGTTGAGCAGATGATCATGCCAGGCCAGTGACCTCAGAGTGACCAAATGTAAGTGCTGCTGAGGAGCTGACAGACAGCTTTAAGGGGCCTCTGATTGGGAGAGAGGGGTACAACTGGGCATGCGAGCCCCAGCAGGAATCTCAGTCAGAGCCAGCAGAAGACTCTAGCGCCATCCTGGCCATGACTGCCCACTGGCTGCAGCTCCCAGCAGGGTAAAGCTCGATCAATGACTACAGACACACCAGCCACCTTCCAGCAACCTGGAGAGGCCCTATTCACCCACCCAGTCAGCCAGCTGCACAGAAGGGAGCAAAGGAGACCGAGATCACTCTGATCCCTCCATCTTCCAGCTCTATATTCATTTAGAGCTAGAAAACCCCCATGCTGTCCAGCTAGGAAGGTTACAAAAGATTATTTCCACTTAGGACACATAGATTTGCAGATCATACTTGTAAATTGGCAGGTGACGATCTCAGGTAAGCATAATAATATCAAATACTTACATGGCACTTAACCATGTGTCAAGCACTGTTCTAAGTCCTTTATACTCACTCAGTTTAATTCTCACAATAATCTCGTGAAGTGACTATAGGTATACTGAACTATCATCCTAATTTTAAAGACAAGGAAATGAAGGCACAGGCAGTTAAGTGACTTACCCAAAGTTACACAGGAAGTAAGTGGTAGATCTGAGAGTCAAACCCAGGCAGTCTAGCTACAAATCTCTGGCTCTTTAGCCACTATGCTACCCTGCCTTAGAATTTTTATAATAAATTATACTAAACAGAGACATTAATCCCAAATGTAATAGGGAGCAGATATGCTTTTCAGATTTGTATAACTTCTTTTTTTTTTTTTTTTTGAGACGGAGTCTCGCTCTGTCAGCAGGCCGGAGTGCAGTGGCGCGATCTCGGCTCACTGCAAGCTCTGCCTCTTGGGTTCACGCCATTCTCCTGCCTCAGCCTCCCAAGTAGTTGGGACTACAGGTGCCCACCACTACGCCCGGCTAATTTTTTGTATTTTTAGTAGAGACGGGGTTTCACCATGTTAGCCAGGATGGTCTCGATCTCGTGACCTCGTGATCCGCCCGCCTCGGCCTCCCAAAGTGCTAAGATTACAGGCGTGAGCCGGCTAAGATTTGTATATACTTCTGAATCTCTCATGAAGATACATTTTGAATGACATTTGCTTATAGTTTCTGAACCTATAGTCAGTCATCAATTGCACACTGTTCTCTTCATCACTAGACTTAAGTGCTGCATCTGAGAATGAGTAATTGTAATGATGATCAAATATATGAACAAATGCATGTGAAGAGCTTAAGATCTGTTAGAACAGTGTACACTACACTAGACACAATTTTTTTCTAACAACTTTATTAAGGTAGAGTTTACATAAAATTTCACTCGTTTTAAGTGCACAAGTCAAAGATTTTTAGGAAATGTACAGTTGTGCAATAATTACCACAATCCAGTCTTAGAACACTTCCACTACAGGCAGTTACTTTTTTTTTTTTCTTTTTTTGAGACAGAGTCTCACCCTGTCGCCAGGCTGGAGTGCAGTGGCGCAATCTCGGCTGACTGCAACCTCCACCTTCTGGGTTCAAGCAATTCTCCTGCCTCAGCCTCCCAAGCAGCTGGGATTACAGGGATGCGCCACCACGCCCAGCTAATTTTCTTTCTTTTTTTTTTTTTTTTGAGATGGAGTCTTACTCTGTCACCAGGCTGGAGTGCAGTGGCGCAGATCTCAGCTCACTGCAACCTCTGCCTCCCAGGTTCAAGTGATTCTCCTGCCTCGGCCTCCCGAGTAGCTTGGACTATAGGCGCCCACCATGCCAGGCTAATTTTTGTATTTTTAGTAGAGAGGGGGTTTCACCATGTTGGCCGGGATGGTCTCGATCTCCTGACCTCGTGATCTACCTGCCTCGGCCTCCCAAAGTGCTGGGATTACAGGCATAAGCTACCGTGCCTGGCCTAATTTTTGTATTTTTAGTAGAGATGGAGTTTCACCATGTTGGCCAAGATGATCTTGATCCCTTGACTTCGTGATCCACCCACCTCAGCCTCCCAAAATGCTGGGATTACGGGTATGAGCCACCACGCCTGGCCGCACAGTTATTTTTATGGACAAGTCTCTCCTGTGACTTGTGAGCTCCTTCTAGTTTGGTACTTTAAAAATTTTTAAATCAAAAGAAGCTCAGCACTGATACCTGGACCCTAAAAGTTAGAAAGATCAGAAAATGAAAATTTAGTAATGTACACTATCCAATTAGAATATACTGAAGTCAAGAGAAATATGAACAACAGGTGCTTTCTTAGGGTCACAGATTCACTGCCTACAGAAAATGTGTAAAAGGGAATTCAATGAGCGCCCTGCCCCCAGTCCCAAGCAAATGACAAGCACTCAAGAAAACCATTCAACAGAATAAACCACAAATGTTCAAATTCAATATTGTGCTTACCAAAAGCTATCACCCTGAGTTTAGCAGAAACTGCTCACTGACAGTGTAAACATGAATTCAACCTAACAACTTTTTTCATAATACAACTAAAATAAAACATATAACATATTTTGTTAAATAATTCACATACCTGATTTCTTTGAAAACAGAAATTACAGGCCCAAAGTTTTGCTCGATAATCAACCTGACTGTGAGAAAGATAAATATTGTTAGTAGGTACCACTTTTATTTTTAAGTTAGAAAGCGTTTATTTATAAATTTCAAGTTCAGTAAATCACACAAATAAATGTTTCTATGTGTATGCGTAAGTAAGTACAAGTACGCAAAATGTTCACTGCAGTTAGAATTCTATCAAATAGCCACAGTGAAGAAACACTAAATCTCTTTTTCTGTTTCTCGATTTCCTAATTTTTTTAATGTCATGATTTATATAAATTATAGGTTATTTCCCTTTTGCCTTTTATCTTAACATACTCTTCATGATTTTTTTCTAACATCTTTATTGTCCAGCTACGTGAAACTACTAAATCCCAACATTAAGAGCATATTTCACACACAGGAAAATGTTTCTAGATTTTAACCTGACTTAGACCACTTGAAGAAAAGTTGGGCAAGCACATTTCACTTCCTCAAACTGGTTCAAGATAATGCTTCAGTTACTTTTCCCCTACTTTCTACATGGAGAAAATTAATAACCAGTGGCTACGATTTTACATCACAGCAGCAGCACTCATATATGGGCACATTAAATAAAAGCAATGGGAATGAAGTAAAAAATGTTCCCTCATATAAAAATGTTATGACACTCTCCACCTGTTTAAAAATCATTTCAAATAATGTCCACATTTAAAAGAAATAGGTCACTATATCAGGCACACACACACAAAAATTACACTTAACAAATTGTTAAGAGCTAAAATTTCTTCTGCCTGCTACTTCTCCCTGCCATATGGCATCACTGTACCAGGGAAGCATGACAAGACAGTCTAAGCTTTTGAATTCTTTTGGGAAATTAAGAGGAATCAATAAAGTCTACAGTTAAGCCAAAAGCAAACTGATTATCAGCAAAAAAAAAAAAAAAAAAAAAAGTGAATTACAAATCCTCTCCCTCTACCTCATTCCTGTAAGATTCCAATTTTATCTGGAATTATCAGGCCAGGGAGATGTCTACAAATATTCACCACTTACTACTCACCACAAGAATCATTAAGAGTTTCACTACTGCTCATCACAAATTTGATGACTTGCCCAAATTTAATGACTTTTATGAGCATCACATAAAAGTCATAATATATTGTATTTATCATTTTTACCAGTTTCAAAAGAATCCATACCAAAGTGGGTTGAGAACAGCTTTACAAGTTGGCCTGCTGCAAAGCACAGGTTCATATTGTACAGGAGGTAGGTCTGGACGTTCTTTCAAAGGAGTAAGGAGACAAGCCAGGGGTACAACCATTCTTGTAGCCTCCAGCCGGCTGGAAGGCCACACATTCCAACTAAAACGCACACCGTCCCGTTCTTCATTCTGCTGGATGAACTCCAGGTATGTCGCCATAGTCTAAAAGGGAACTGAAGATAAAACGTTAATAACCTTAATGGTATGTGAAATTCTGAACTAAATGTCAAAAAAAGAAGATGGGCCACGTAACACAGTATTACAGTGCTTCTTTTTTTTTTTTAATCCCAGCTTGGCTCACTGCAGCCTCCACCTCCCGGGTTCAACCAATTCTCCTGCCTCAGCCTCCCAATTAGCTGGGATTACAGGCATGTGCCACCATGGCCAGCTAATTTTTTTGTATTTTTAATGGAGGCGGGAATTCACCCTGTTGGCCAGGCTGGTCTCAAACTCCTGACCTCAGGTGATCCACCCACCTCAGTCTTCCAAAGTGCTGGGATTACAGGCATGAGCCACTGTGCCTGGCCCATCTAACACAGTGTTTCTTAAATACTCTGGAAGAAACTGTTGCTGTAGAGTGACAGCATTTTGTTTCCTTCTGATACCCAAAAGTTGGTTAACCACACAGTTATTGCTGACCACTGCTCCTTTCTCAACTCTCAAGCACTTAAAAATCAATCAGTGGGAGGTTCACAATCACCTGATCATCTCCAAACTACATGTAGTTAAATACTATGACTTCAAACCTCCTCACAGATCACACATCCTATCAGTGAAGCCAATTTTAGCCCCTCGCTCAAGGGTAAGTCTTGAACCCTGTTCAGCACCCAGCTATCTTCCTCTCTAATCTCCTTCCTTTCCTTCTCTATTAAATTTTACATTCCAAGTGATTTTTTTTTTCGGTAGCGGGGCGGAGTGCTTGTTCCCTTCCGTACTTGGTTAACTTTGGAGAAAAGAGCTGGATACTAATCTTCAAGTTTAGTTCATAATGGGAACCAGTTTTGAGCTAAATTATTTCTACTTGGTATTACCAAAATTACTATTATGCTGAGTCTCACCAGAACCTCTTTCCTCGCCACGGTTGCTTATGTTCATGCCTTGAAAGGATGTGGTCAAGGCCAGGCGCCGTAGCTCATGCCTATAATCACAGCACTTTGGGAGGCCAAGATGGGTGGATCACGAGGTCAGGAGTTCAAAACCAGCCTGGCCAACACAGTGAAGCCCCATCTCTACTAAAAATACAAAAATTAGTCAGGTGTGGTAGCACGTGCCTGCAGTCCCAGCTACTCGGGAGGCTGAGGCAGGAGAATTGTCTGAATTCAGGAGGCGGAGGTAGCAGTGAGGCGAGACGGTGCCATTGCACAGCCTGGGCAACAGAGCCAGACTCTGTTTCAAAAAAATAAAAATAAAAAAGACTGTGGTCAATAAAACTGTCTTACAGGCTGAACTCTCAAACCCAGATGATTCCAACTTCATTGAGTGTTTATACATCCTGTTCATATCCTAAAATCTAGGGTAACACACAACTCAGCTATTGGGGCTCAAGGGAACAAGCCCCTCAAGAAAAGTAGTAAAACGGCAAAACAAAGAGTTTATCATATTAAAGTGGCCTCTCGCACCCACTTCCTTCAATGTGGATAACAACCATCTCTGTTATTTTGGGAAGTACCAAATGTAAATAATTTTGATCAAGGCAATAACATTGCATGGCTAGAAAAGCAAATGAATTAGTCTACTACATGGAGCCCAGAACATAAGAATTCCAGTGTTTGCTCCAACTGAAACTCTAAGAAATCTATTTGCTATTTCTAGCAACGGCAAGAACCTGAAGCACTGTGTCAGCACTCTGGAGCTTCATGGGAAGCAAAGGGATAACTAAAGTCGGAATGAAAGCAAGTTCTAATATCACAACTCTCAGCAAGCATGTCAGCAGATTTCATTAAATAACCGTCTCTCTCTCAAAACGTTCTTTATTAAAAGGTACTGGCCGCCAGGCGCAGTGGCTCATGCCTGTAATCCCAGCACTTTGGGAGACCGAGGCCTGTGGATCACCTGAGGTCTGGAATTCAAGACCAGCCTGGCCAACAAGGCAAAACCCCGTCTCTATTAAAAATACAAAAATTAGTTGGGCGTGGTGGCAGGCGCCTGTAATCCCAGCTACTCGGGAGGCTGCGGCAGGGAAGATTGCTTGACCTCGGGAGGCAGAGAGGTTGCAGTGAGCCGAGATCGCGCCACTGCACTCCAGCCTCGGCGAAAAAAAGAAACTACTGGCTCCATCTAATGGTTTCCAAGTATGTACAGCCTAAGACCTGCCGCTCCCTCCTTTTCTCACTGCCTGTTTCCCTCACCCTTCTAGGGTCTGGATTCTGAGCACTGGACACACAATCCAAGGGGACTACAGAAGATCCACGAATCCTCTGAAGTTATGCGCATGAGGGAATGTGCCTTTCTTCTAGGGAGATGGGTCCACGGCTTTTAACAAAGTATCAACGGGGAAGGTATCTGAAGAGGTAAATAACTGAAAGTATGAATTAGTGAATGAATGAAAGGCCTGGAAAGATAACAGGAGAATACGCCAAAAAATCTGAACCACCCTTATCTCGCCAACTCGTAACTTCTCAGGACACAGTGACCATGTGTATACAAGATTAAATGAGGTTTAATCCTTGAAGGGAGTCCAAGGACCTGGGTTCCAGTTCCAGCTGTCATGAAGCAAAAGTCGTTTCACTTGTCTAAGTCTTGAGTTTCTCAACTATAAAACGGGGGTTGGGTCCTTCCAGCTGTGCGCACCCCGCAATTCTGGGGAACCTGGAGCCAGAAATCGGTGCCAGCCTGGTGCGGGATGACACCCTCAGGGGACTCCTGGATCATCGATTCCCCCCGCTACCCCAAACTGTCAAGAAAAGGCCTCATCCCAGAAGCCGCCCACCTTCGCCCCCGGCAGAAACTCATACCCGTGCCCTCGGACCTCCGTCACCTGGGCGCCGCGCTCACCTGGCCGGAACCGCTCACCCAGCTAGAGCCGTCTTCACCCACAGCTGCAACAGCCAGGCCCCGGCTCCCACCGCCAAGTCCAGCTCAGCTCTCAACCGATTGGCCAGCGCCCCAGCGCGTCATGCCACGCCGCTGTCCACTGGCCAATCAAAGAGCGCTTCTCCAACGGACTGGCGGAAGAGAGAGACTCAGAGAAGCCCTGTCACCATCTTGGAACAGGGCAAGACAGGTGTGTATCGCACTTCAAAACCACAGTTCCTCGGAACACGTTTCCACACCCCTAAACGTTCCTGTTTCAGAAAACCCCGGCGCCTGCCGCACCGTGGCCTAAGCGCAGCCAGCGCTCCTCAGAGGTTCGCCCTGATACAATATAACATCCGCCCGTCTCAGTGGGAAGTCCCGCTGATCGCCTTAGCTACCGGAAAGCGAGAACGATGACGTACGCTCGCGGAACAGGGAGCTGCACGGGTTGGAAGAAACTAAGGCTGCCAGAAGAAACTAAGGCTGCCGGAAGAAGGCGTCAGCGGGCGGAAGGGGCGGGGCGGAGGGGCGGGGCGGGTGGTGTGCGTGGCGGGGCTTAGGCACTTGCTGGTTTTGGGAGTCAGCCTCTGTGGCCAGTTGAGTTTGAGGTACAGCGGTGTGGTGGTGCTTCACGTTACAAGCTCTCCTGTCTCGCTTGCTGCAATGTCTTGGCGCTCTCAGCGAGTCCCTATCATTCTTCTACATGGAGATGAATAATTGAGAACTGTAATATTCAAGCATTTTAAGAGAGTAAGCTTATAACTACATAGAACATAACTTTCTTTTTAAAAATAATTCCAACTTTTAGATTCAGGGGGTACACTGCATATTTGTTACCTGGCTATGAGGTTTCGAATTCGAACGATCTGGTCACCCAGATACTGAGCATAGTACTCAATTTTTTCAGCCCCTCCTAGCCTCCCTTGCCACTCTAGTAGTCTCCGGCGTCTATTAATGTCACCTTTGCGTCCATGTGTGCCCAATACTTAGCTCCCACTTACAATTGAGAAGATGTATTTGGTTTTTGTCATGCGCATCTGTGTGAAGAGACCACCAAACAGGCTTTGTGTGAGCAACATGGCTGTTTATTTCGCCTGGGTGCAGGTGGGCTGAGTCCGAAAAGAGTCAGCGAAGGGAGATAAGGGTGGGGCCATTTTATAGGATTTGGGTAGGTAAAGGAAAATTACAGTCAAAGGGGTGTTGTTCTCTGGCGGCAGGAGTAGGGGTCCCAAAGTGCTCAGTGGAGGAGCTTTTTGAGCCAGGATGAGCCAGGAAAAGGAATTTCACAAGATAATGTCATCACTTAAGGCAAGGACCGGCCATTTTCACTTCTTTTGTGGTGAAATGTCATCAGTTAAGGCGGGACAGGGCATTTGCACTTCTTTTGTGATTCTTCAGTTACTTCAGGCCATCTGGGCATATACGTGCAAGTCACAGGGGTTGCGATGGCTTGGCTTGGGCTCAGAGGCCTGACAGTTTTCTGTTTCTGCATTCTTTTAGGATTATGGCCTCCAGGTATCCATGTTGCATCCAAGTTGCTGCAGGCATCCATGTTGCATCCATGTTGCTGCAAAAGGCATGATAGAACACAACTTTATACAGCCACCACAACCGTTTTTACACACTGCCAAGTGGCAAACATGAAGACATTCATTACTGTGACTCAACTGTTTTAATTTAATTTAATGTAACTTAATTTAGGAGAGCTAAGTAATTAAACATGAGGCCAAAGTACATAAGAAAGTGGCAGTCTTTTATTGCAAATATGCATACACTCTCAGACGAGGTTCTCTGGTCCTCAGGTGTGGGGGGCCAGGGAAGTCGCACCGGCGCTCTCGGGTGATGTTCTCCGGTCCACAAATGCGGGGGCCGAAGAAGTCACGCCGGCTCCTGCCGGCAGCGGACTTTTATGCCTGGGAGCTGGAAGGGGAGGAGTTTGGGGCGTTTGTGTAGGAGTGGCTTCTTGAATTTCGGTGTCCCCAGCTTGACGTCATTCTGCGCATGCTCAGTTGATTTGGTTCTTTCCCCGGGCGCGGGAAAATCTGTGATGAAGAACCCGGAAACAACAGGGACTGCTCCATCTTGTTCACCTTCCTCCATCTTGTCCCTTTTCCTTCACCCAAACACTCTGCAGCATATAAAAATAAGCAAAACGATGTAGACATAAAATTATGCAAGAACATATCTAGGCATCCAAGAAGTATCCATTAATTAGCTCAATTTAATACTAAGTTTTAAGTTATGTACAGATCATAGAAATTATTAATAGTTTAAGGCACACAGAAACAATTACTGTTAAATGTGAAGATGATTCAGTTTTGTTGAACATATTTACATTTTTCAGGATCTTAAACATGTAATGTTAATATTAGCTTATCAATAGTAAATTTTTATACATTTAGGAAGTTCAGATTAATTATTCTCTCTGTAAGGAAACAAACTCAAGTAAAATGTACACATGTATAATACTTAACACTGAGAGAAGACATAGCTGGGATTTTTTTTTTTTTTTTTTTTTTTTTTTGAGATGGAGTCTCGCTCTGTCGCCCAGGCTGGAGTTCAGTGGCACCATCTCGGCTCACTGCAAGCTCCGCCTGCCGGATTCACGCCATTCTCCTGCCTCAGCCTCCCGAGTAGCTGGGACTATAGGCGCCTGCCACCTCGCCCGGCTAGTTTTTTGTATTTTTTAGTAGAGACGGGGTTTCACCGTGTTAGCCAGGATGGTCTCGATCTCCTGACCTCATGATCCGCCCGCCTCGGCCTCCCAAAGTGCTGGGATTACAGGCTTGAGCCACCGCGCCCAGCAGCTGGGATTTTTTTTAACCAAAAATTAAAATAATATTATTTGCCAAAGATTTGCCTTGATTATTTGAACCTGGATTCTTTCTGCACTAGCAATTTCTGTAAGGATTGTTATAGGACCATCAGGTTCAATTGCCCATTGTGCGGTAACAGAAAGAATAGGAGTTGCAGCAGATAAAGAGTTCCATAATCAAGTGGCAGCCAAATGAGGAGACAAGAGGAATCCTCAAATCTACCTCCCCAAGAGATTAGAGATGGCATTTTTAAGAAGTCTGGAGGGTCAATGGGCTCAAGTGTGGGGATTTCTGATTGTTCAGGAAGTGAGAGGTGAAGTCATGGGACAGGGAGATGAAGAAACTTCATTCCAGTATTGTTCCTTGGTGGAGGTCTTTATTTATTTAAAAACATTGTTTTTGTAAAGCCGGGTCTCACTTTGTTGCCCAGGCTAGTCTCAAACTCCTGGCTTCAGGCGATCCTCCCGCCTTGGCCTCCCAAAGTGCTGAGATTACAGGTCTGAGCCACTGTGCCCTTCCTGGTGGGAATCCCTAAACAGTTTGGCATCAGCTGTTCTGTGGGAATTCAGGATCTGAAAAACACCTTAAGCAATTCCTGGGTACGAAGATCTAGTGTCAGAGATTCTCAATCAGGGAGCAGGTGATCGGTGTGCTGCAAGGCTTTTGGTTAGTTAGCAGCTGCACGGAAGTGAATTGAAGTGCACCAATGCACCCTGGTCAGTGCCTAACTAACCTGCCTAAAGCCTGACTTGTAATCTTGTTAACCCTGTGAGGATGGTTTCAGCATTTTTAAGAAATTTTGCATGCATAAACTATTAGAAGATTAATTTACTTATTTTCTGGAATTTTAGGAATAGTTGCTTTACATGTGTTTATTTCCATAAGTGAATTATAACAGAGCTCCTTTAAGACATGAAATAATCTAACTTATTAAAACTTTACAAAGGTACCAAGATATTTTTTACTCCCACAACAAGAGGGGAAGGCCTTTGTTGATTACCGCTGTGAAAACACATAGACACATAGCATATAGCTTTGGTTCTACAACTTTGGCCACAGGTCAAAATAAATTCAGAAACATAAAAATTCAGTGGACTAGATAACAAAAAGCTGTTCTCCTTCCCAGTGGGCATGGAAGTCTTAACTGATTTGAACTCATAAATAGACAAAAAGGCAAACAAAGAGACTAACCAGATTTTTCGTCACCTCTTATCCAAAAGAGAATAGATCTCTAAAAACTATTAATTCACTTAAAGAGATCACCAGATGTTCAGAATGGAAAACCTAGTTCCTATTTTTTTTTCCCCCCGAATGAGGCAATATATTAACCCAGCATGGTTTGTTCTAATGCTTCTTGTTGGCAGCTGCCACCTGTCCGGCAATTCTGTCCAGATCTCTCTGTCCCTGAGGTGTCAGTTTGCGGTCCCCATCTTGGTCCTTTTCCACCATTTTTCAGCCCCTCCAGGGCTTGGAGGACCTGGCGGAGGACGCTGTTGAAGCCTCGGCTGAAGTGGCTGGGCATGATGCCGTTTCTCTGACGTCCCCCGTAGATCTTGGTCATGGAGCCAACCCCAGCGCCACCACGGAGGTACAGGTGCCGCGCTGTAGAACCAGCTCCTGTGTAGAACCAGTTCTCAAAGTAGGGAGCAAGCTCTTTGTGCTTGGCCAGCTTGACGGTGTCCACCCATTCAGGGACTTTCAGCTTCCCGGACGTTTTGAGAAAGGTTGCCAGAGCTCTGACGACTTCCCGCTGGTTCACGTCTTTTAGAGGAACTCCAGGCATCATGCGGCTTCCGCTCTGCCAGCCAGAGGAAAGGGAGCGACGGGGTTTCCCGCAAGTTCCTAACTGTTGTTGCCATTCATGGGGAAAAATCCACCAGCTGTGGACTAATCACAAACAAAACCCAAAATCAGTAAGGAGGAGAAAGAAACTTAGGGAGAAAGTCAGCAATGCTGTAGTACTGTTGCTACTTGGTGTTCACTCTGGGAGCCAGGAAAAAGTGTGCTTGGACTTAGAGCCCCATGGGGTGTTCTTCAGTAATGTGGTTTACCTGGTTCTGTCAGGTGAATCCATTGGGATGTTGGTGAAAGCTTCAAAACTGTTCAAGTGTTTCAAAAGGTAAAATTATGGCCTTCATGCAAATATAAAATGAACATGTTCCAAAGATCTTACTTAACTCATTCATTGACTTTATTTAATCCCTACAACCAGGAGGGATGTTCAAACTGGTTCCAAGACGAATTTGGTTTATAGTGACATATTTTCTATCACACAAAATAATGATTTGTATTGCTGTGGCCAGGAATAGTTTACACTGTTGTGGGCAGGGAACATTTGCATTACTACCTTCTGTAAGTTAATTTCTATCTCCAGAGAGTTGTAAAATAGCATACTCAAAGGCAAAGGTACATGGCCCCTACAGCAAATGACCCAGGGTTGTTTTGGTTTTTTTTTTGTTTTTGAGACGGAGTCTCGCTCTGTTGCCAGGCTGGAGTGCAGTGGTGCAATCTCAGTTCACTGCAACCTCCACATCTCGGCTTCAAGCGATACTCCTGCCTCAGCCTCCCGAGTAGCTGGGACTATAGGCGCGCAACCATGCCCAGCTAATTTTTGTAATTTTAGTACAGACAGGGTTTCACCATGTTGGCCAGGATGGTCTCGATCTCTTGACTTCGTGATCCGCCTGCCTCAGCCTCCCAAAGTGCTGGGATTACAGGCAAGAGCCACCATGCCCAGCCCCCAGAGAGTCTTTTAAAAATGCACAGCATTCCATGGAAAGTCCACCCAGTAACCTCTTTTGACTATTGCAAAATCTTTCATAATTTTTCTGACATATTATCATCATCTATAGCCTGACTCTAAATTCTTTTATTTATTTATTTATTTATTATTATTATTTTGAGATGGAGTCTCACTCTGTCGCCCAGGCTGGAGTGCAGTGGTGCGATCTTGGCTCACTGCAACCTCCGTCTCTTGGGTTCAAGCAATTCTCCCATCTCAGTCTCCTGAGTGGCTGGGATTACAGGTGCCCGCCACCACACCTGGCTAATTTTTGTGTTTTTAGTAGGGGTTTCGCCATGTTGGCCAGGCTGGTGTCAAACTCCTGACCTCAGGTGATCTGCCCACCTTGGCCTCCCAAAGTGCTGGCATTACAGGTGTGAGCCACCACGCTCGGCCTAAATTCTGTATTTCTGGGTCAGACTTTTCTACCTAACATTCAGATTCATATATTCAGCAACCTGCTGGGTTCTGCAAAGCGTGTTTAGTGTGCACTGGTTACCAATTCAGTTCACTGCATCTTGGACTGTACTTCTACTACCTGCCCGAGCCTGGTGAGCCAGAACACTCACATACACAAGTTACATGAAGTGGATTTACTACTCACAGAGAAGCAGCAAGGGACAGCAGAAGCCTAGGATGTATGATGAGCTGGTCTCTCAAGACTCAGGAAAGCCACACAGTGCAGATCGAGTCTCATCTGTGCATGTCCACTTGTACTCCAGCTGGGAAAAGCTGTAAAAGCATGGAAGGACATTTTGTTTTTGGGGAGGCTAGAACAGAGCCTGGGCTGTTCTGGCTATTTCCTCCTTATCTCAGAATATTATATTCCCAGCACATCGGAATTATTCTTCAGAACTACAAGCAAGAAAGTGGGGAGAACTGGGCCAGTCCAAGGCCATCTGGAGAAATATCCTGCAGACATCACTGGGTATTCTTGCACATCTCGATCTTAATATGTCCTAAACTGTCCATCATTTCCCTGGCTCCCAGTGAATCTTCTGCCTCTTGTACTTTGTTTCACTTGAAGATGCCATTCTTTTCCCAGTTAGTGAGTCTAGAAAGTAGGAAGTTATCCTTGGCTCTTCCTTATTTCTAACCCCTCCACCTCGAAAGTGACACTGAATCACTTGGTCTTGTTAATTTGTTACTCTAAATATTTCTCAATTTCATCTACTTGCTTAGTTCAGGCACTCATCCTCTGATTGGATTACTGCAACAGTCTCTCAAATGATTGCTTTGCCTAAATTTGCCAGATCCAAAAATCACACTGGTTGCTGGATAGATTTCTCTAAATCACACATCTGACCCTACTATTCTCTTGCTTAAAACCCTACATAGTTTTTCTATCACTCACAGTAATGAACCACTGTCCTTCCCAGCCCACATGTACTGTTCGTCGTTTCGGTGCCCATTTGCATGCCTTCCTCTCTGCCAAGAACAGCCACTTCACCCCCGCTTTCTTTCCCAGGAGCTCCCATGTGTTCTTCAAGACTTTGAAGAAGGCTTCCATTGACCTCCTTTCTCCTCAAGGTGACAAAACCAAAAATCAAACAAACAAGTAAACAAAAGCAGTGGCAGAAAGGAAAAGTAACCACAGAAGAGAGGAGAATAGGTTTAGACCGTGACTTTGAAGACTTAGAGACAAACTTCCCACAGAAAAGATCCTGACCTGAAAAGAAAAATCCAGGCAGAGGAAGATTATTCAGCAGGAGTGCCTTAGTGGAGGATGAATGATCCCTTTAGAAAGAGTGAAACTGTCTCAGCAAGTTCTTGAGAATAACTTCTTCAATATTAGCAAATGAGGTACCAAATATAAAGGTGCATTTTCAGAGTTTTAAAAATTCACAAAAATATTGGCTTTCAGCTTTGAAACCAAAGCTATTTCTTCTATGATAATGATAAACTCAGAAATTGTTTGTACAAGAGATAAAAAGTAGAAAACAAAACGGATGTATATAATTATAATCTTCTCAGTTATTATCGGCATAAACAACCTAAGATGAGAGTTAATGTCACTGCCTTTTTTCTCCTTCTAGAAGAAAGAGGTAATAAATCTTCAGGAAAGCTAGATTGCTAGATCCTTTTTCAACCCCCAGTTCCTGATTAGGGAATATCATTGCTTCTCGAACTAAAAACTACTAAGCAAACAATTAGTTGGTTACAGGAATGTCTCTGCTTGTTTTATGTTGAAATTGTATTCCTGTGTTTTTTTTTTTTTTTTTTTTTTGAGGCATAGTCTCACTGTGTCACCCACGCTAGAATGCAGTGGCATGATCATAGCTCACTGCAGCCTCCCATGCTCAAGCGATCATTCTACCTTAGCCTGCTGAGTAGCTGGGACTATGGGTGTACACCACCATGCCTGGCTAATTTTTAAAATTTCTGAAGACATGAGTTTTGCCATGTTGCCCAGGCTAGTCTCAAACTCCTGGGCTCAAGGAGTCCTCCTGCTTTAGCCTCCCAGAGTTCTGGGATTACTATTTTTAAATTTGAAAGAGCTATATTAAGGTATAATTGATGTACCTTAAGCTGCACATATTTAAAATGTACAATTTGTTAAGTTTTGACACCCATCACCACAATCGAGATAATTAACATATATATCACCCCCAAAAGTTTCCTCATGACCCTTTGTTAATGGTGGAGGGTGTCCAGTTTCTTGGCGTCTTGAACAAACAATTGGACAAAATGCACAAAGAAAGGAAAGAATGAAGAGTTTCATTGAAAATGAAAGTACAGTCTACATTATGGGAGCACGCCTGAGCATAAGGGCTCAAAGTCCCCATTATAGAATTTTTGAGCGTTTAAATACCCTCTACTTGGGGTACACCCTATGTAAACGAAGAGGATGAAGTAAAGTCAAGTCATTTACATGGCCTACACCATGTGGAGAGGATATTTCCTGTCATAACTGAAGTGTGAATCGGCCTTCTGTTCCCTGCCTCCAGACCCTATTGTCCTGCCTCATCTCCCCCTTGAGAGATGTGATCCCCATAAATCTCCAAAGGAGGCAGAGGGACTCATGGTCTTTTTTCTGTAACTGCGTCATGCTGGCTTGGGGTGTAGTCCCTACCTACCTATTGGTGATTACGGAACTCGCCCTGCTCTATCTAGTGGAGGCAGGGTAGTTTCTTGACGGCTAGGGGTGGTGTCTTCACCTGGAACTGGATGGAACCTTTGTTGCATGATCATCTGAAGCTTGATGGTCTCTAGACGAGAGGAAATGAATTTGGTTAAAAGATTTAATGGGGACTTTAGGGGGTGGATACCTACGCTGTCAGAGATGTTTGTTATAGAGACTTGCAGAAGAAAAAACAAACCCTAGTCTGTTCTAGAATTTATGTTTCCTTGAAGTCTAAGCACAAGCAACTCCATTTTGGTTTGGTTTGGTTTGTTGGGGCCTAGTGCATGAGCTTAGTCCAAAACAATGGCCTCCCAAAATTTTGTGGAAAAAATTCCCCCTTTTTGGTCAGGTTCTCACTTAGGTGAGTGTGACCAAAACTTAGGGCCTTAGCGCCACTCTCAGTTACCATCATTTTGGGTTTTTGGTTTGAGCACATCATTTATAGGTTTTGGTGTTCTCATGGTTGCACATTTCTTTCAGCTTTTGTCATTCCAGTTGAAGAAAGAACATCTGATGTTCTAGAGATGGCTGCATGCAAACATTTAAAACCTTTGAGAGAATACAGCGCACCAGGGAGACTATTATTATAACTGTTGGGAGGATAACACCAAGAGTTCGGAGTATGCTTCTAAACCCAAGGCCCCCATAAACCAAACCTCCTAAAATCAAATGAGCTAAAGAGTTTACTCACTTGACTAAGCAATTTCTTCATTAATCCCCTACCACTGAATTTCTTTTTTTTTTTTCTTTTTTCCTTTTTTTTTCTTTTTTTTGAGATGGAGTCTCGCTTTATTACCCAGGTTGGAGTGCAATGGGATGGTCTCAGTTCACTGCAACCTCTGCCTCCTGGTTCAAGCAATTCTCCTGCCTCAGCTTCCTGAGTAGCTGGGATTACAGGCACCCGCCACCATGCCCAACTAGTTTTTGTATTTTTAGTAGAGACGGGGTTTCGCCATGTTGGCCAGGCTGGTGTCAAACTCCTGACCTCAGGTGATCTGCCTGCCTTGACTCCTAAAGTGCTGGGATTACAAGCGTGAGCCACGGCGCCCAGCCAATGTGGGATACATTTCTAATCATTGCTTCTTTTACTTCAAACCATGGTAAAAGGACCTAACAAATGATGCCTTTCTAGAAGAGTGAAGGCCTCCTGGCAATGTTTTCTTTAACCCATGATGTGGGTTAGAGGAGTCAACCAATGTTTTGTTTTTGACTGATGATGAAGCAACGCATGTACCATTAAAGTTTCTTAACTACATTGGGCCTTCATCTTTTATCTATCAAAGTATAAGGTTATCCATGTATAAGGCTGGCTGTAAACTCCTTCACAAATAAAACTATATCCCATAAGTGCACATAACAGACCCCTTTTCCACTTCTACTGTTTGTAGAGGTATAAGCAAAAAAAAAAAAAAAATCAAAGATGAGAGTTTTATGATAGTAGAAGTCTTAAGCTGTGAACTTGGGAAAAGCTGTTCACATCAAGCATGCCATTTTCTTCTTGGGAGAAATTTCCCAGGGTAGCTTTACCTCAAAAGTTCCAATGCATGCACAGTTCCAAAAGTGTGGAGGGACCCTTCTCCGTTGCCAGACCATGAACCCAAAGCCCAAGGTCCTGAAGTTTTGTTGTAGTGTGGATGACAAGGACAGTCTTCTCCATGTTTCCAGAAAATTCAAACCATACAAAGCTTTCTTTACCTGGTTAAAATACACTGTAGCATAATAATCTACTGTTATAACATCAGCCCTTTGCATGGGAAAGCTTTTATACAACCAGAATGACAAATTGGAATTCAAATAACAATTAAATGAAATCATTTACAAAATGTTTAAATGTCCCACCAGGTGACCAAATGTACATGAAGCTTTAATTGTCTTCCCAGGAATATGGGACTAAACATTGGTTATAAACTATTTTAAACAATTTTAGTATCACCTGGTTTAATATGAAAATCTAACAAAGTATTTTCTTGGTATTTAATTAAAAATTTTTTTTGTTTTACTTGGGTTAGTAGCTTTACACAAGGAAACTTCATTCAAAGCAATGAAAAACAACAACCAGGGCTGATACTGACTACTAAAAATTGTTTTAAAATCAGAAGGAAAAATAGTATGGATTTCAGGCGTTCCCGAGTTATAAATGGGTTTTCTGCATGTTTGAAACCAAAAACAAACTTTCCTATAGAAATATCAGTAAATCTAGCAAAGAAATAACACACCTCAAGCATGTCATAGCCTGTCTTAAATAAGGGGAAAACATGAGCGCACTAGTAAGAGGCAAGTAAACGGTGCTTTGCTTTACAATTGAGGGAACCTCGCAGGCTCTGTTCTTGGCTGCCCCACGCAGGCAGGCAGCGGAAGGCAGGCCAAGGAGGAAAGAGCCCGGCCTCCCGGGTCCCCACAACTACAACTCCCAGGATGCCGCGGCGCAGGCTCCCGGCCGGTGCAGGCTGGACTCGGCTCTGCTGGTCCCGCGCTGAGGGGACTCTGGCCTCGCTGTACTCATGGCTTCTCCTAGCAAGGCAGTGATTGTTCCCGGGAACGGGGGCGGGGATGTGACCACCCACGGCTGGTATGGCTGGGTGAAAAAGGAGCTGGAGAAGGTAAGCGCCCAATGCCTCGCTGCTCGGTGAAGTCAGCCTGCAGCGAGGGACGGCGGGAGGGGACTGAGAGCTGAAGTTTGAACATGCGTCTAATCCCCTCCAGGAAAGCCCTGTGTGTTTTCCTTCCTCTCCCCCGCTGCCTTCTCTTAAACTCTAGAGCTAGTGGTCGAATTTTGGTTGGTAAAACTGCCTGGAAGACTTCTTTGAGGGCTCAGCCGTTAGAGTTGAAGGAACCCCCCTTCTTTGAACTACCCAGGCTGAGCCCCGAGCCCCGCCCCCCGCATCTGCTGCTGGTTCAGATTTGGGACTTCCCAGATAATTTTACATCTTCACTGCTCCTCGCTTCAGCTTTAAAAAAATTAAATATGCTATACTTAATATATACAAAGGATATATGTAACATGCGTCTACATTATGAGGCATAATGTAATGAATTACTAAACTAAAATCTGGGACATCGTCTTCCAAACGACCCGTATGTCTACCCATCTCAGACCCGTGCCATCCTGAAGTTTTTTCATCTGCTTCTCTTTTTAAAATTAAAGTACTTTTCAACCTATGAATATACCCTTTAAACAATAGACCGTTCAATTTGGCTTCTTGGTGAGCTTTATAAAAATGGCATCTTACTGTAGGCTGCCCTGTGCCGTTTGATTTTTATTTTTTAACCCTCTTCTGTAACCAGGGGGTGGGTCGGCTCCCTGGGTTGCCATCCTCCAGAGTAGATTGCAGGGCTGTGGCTGAAAACCCTGGTCAGAGCTACAACCCCAAAGTTCAGGGCTGGAGCTTCTGAGAGGATGCTGTCTCCAACTTTCTGTATCACGTTCCTATGCCACGTTTTACCTACTGCCTGGCCCACGGTCTATTTGGCTCCAAGTCAGTCTGTCTAGAACATATTTGTTCATGCCTGTCTATAGATGGAGGGCTGTAGAGGCAAATATGGGTGTACAAATGCAGATATAGGTCTCTCTATAGAGGTCAGCAGAGCTGCCTAGATACAGAACTACAGATGGAGTTGATGCGAAAGGATGGTCACTTAACCTACTTCATTTCTTAACACAAGTTAATACTGAATTGGTAACGATCATATCAGGTGCCTCATTTCTTTTTAGCAAAGTATTAGTAGTAATTAAGCTCTTTATTATAGCTTTTTCTCCCCCCTCATATCATAGATACCTGGTTTCCAGTGTTTGGCTAAAAACATGCCTGACCCAAGTAAGTTTTAAACTTGTTTTTAAACAGCCTTATCTTGTTGGGTTTTGATATTACCATGTTTGTGGTAGAGAACAAGAATATCGTAGTGGAGAAACCAAAGATGCCTATATACCTAAGAAAGAATAAGGCAAGTAGCTTGGGGAGGAGGGTGTGAACCAAAAGCCATAGAAAATTCTAGTAAGGATCAGGAAAGCACCTGGGCATGGTAAAATTTAATTTTCAACTTTGCACCAACTTGATCTTTCCCTTCTGTAAGTCTACAAATATTTTCAGGCAGAATTTGTGGGTATTACATTTGAGGCATACGTATAAAACTTTACAGCATGTGTTTGAGATCCTAATGTTTAAACATGTCATATTGCTACTTTTGTTCTGGGTATGCCTATGACTTGTCTCAGGAATCCCCTGTTTGGAAAGAATGAATAAATGTGTGTGAATTTTAGAATGTTCCAAGAGTTTTTTTGCTTTTTTTTTTTTTTTTTCTGAGATGGAGTCTCGCTCTGTTGCCCAGGCTGGAGTGCTGTGGCGTGATCTCAACTCACTGCAACCTCTGCTTCCTAGGTTCAAGTGACTCTTCCTGCCTCCCGAGTTCAAGTCAGCCTCCCGAGTAGCTGGGATTACAGGCACGCGCCACCATGCCTGGCTAATTTTTTTTTGTATTTTTAGCAGAAATGGGGTTTCCCCATTTGGTCAGGCTGTTCTTGAACTACTGACCTCAACTGATCTGTCCACCTCGGTCTCCCAAAGTGTTGGGATTACAGGTGTGAGCCACTGCACCTGACCAATAGCTTTTTTATTTTTTAAGTTTGAAAGTTTACATTAAAATTTCAGAGTTATATTTTATTATTTCCTTAGTATTTTCTTACAAGAACATGGTAAACAAAAAAAAAAAAAAAAAGAGAGAGAGAGAGAAAAGAAAAACTATTTGTCACAACTGTGGACTTGGGTCTTTCAAGTAGTAATACGTAAGCCTTTGGCTCTGTTAACACAGTCCTGTCTCCTGCTGTGGTCCTGCAGTTTTAAAAGTTGTGAATTGCTGAATAGTCGTCTGTTAGAAAGGTGGGGCAGCATTGGATTCAGACTGCCACTATCAAATGACAGACTTTTTCTTTACCCCGAACCTTAAGTTACAGCACGAGAGAGCATCTGGCTGCCCTTCATGGAGACAGAGCTGCACTGTGATGAGAAGACCATCATTATCGGCCACAGTTCTGGGGCCATCGCAGCCATGAGGTGCGATCTTTGTTAAACTGTATCCCCTTTGTGGGCTCCAGCCATGCTTGCTTGAGATATACCTTGTGTATATCTTAAGTTTCTATTGCAGAGGAAACAGTGCTGACCTCTAAAGTGGTAACATAATCTGTCCTAATTCCTTCCTGGTTTTGCTAGTGGATTGAAAAAAAAAATCTGCTCTTATTGGGATGCAGTGATCCTTTTAAAGCGTAAGTGGCTGCAAACCCCAGTGGCTTCCCATCAGTCAGCTCTGATTCTGTCTCTACAGACTCTCCTTCTCTCCTCCCAGCCAGGTTTACTGACCTCATTGCGGTTCCTAGAACATGCTAAGTACACACACATCTTAGCCTGCTCTCATTCTTCTACCTGGGACCTCTGTCCCTAGACATCAGCATGGCTTTCTATTCCCCTTGAAGTCTGTGCTCAAATGTCCCCTTTAGGTGAGGCCTTCTCTAATCACTCCATGTGAAACGGCTTCCTCACTCTGCTGGCTCCTATCCCTTTTATATCTTATTATCTGCAGCACATTTTTTTTTTTTTTTTGAGACGGAGTTTCACTCTTGTTGCCCAGGCTGGAGTGCAATGGTGCCATCTCAACTCACCACAACCTCCGCCTCCCAGGTTCAAGCAGTTCTCCTGCCTCAGCTTCCTGAGTAGCTGGGATTACAGGCATTCACCACTATGCCTGGCTAATTTTGCATTTTTAGTAGAGATGGGGTTTCTCCATGTTGAGGCTGGTCTCGAACTCCTGACCTCAGATGATCCACCCGCCTTGGCCTCCCAAAGTGCTGGGATTACAGGCGTGAGCCACCGCGCCCGGTCTATCTGCAGCACTTTTTATCATCTGACATCCTGTTTGTTTCTTGTCTGTCTCCTGCCAATAGAATGTAGACTCCAGGAAAGCAGGGCTTTGTTCAGTCTGGCACTGAAACCCCATTGCCTAGAAGAGAGCCTGGCATATGGTAGATTGTGTCTGCAGTGTCACTCACCTGCGAATCCCTGGTCCTTAGGTTCATGAGCACATCCCTACTGCTCATTAAGAATATTATATCTCCCCTTTTGGCCTTATAAGGCCTAGTGGGTAGTGACTTAGCTGGCTGACTAAGCTAAGTTTAGCCTATAAGGGTTGAGTTTCTTTCATATTTGCTAGGCAAAATGACAAAGGATAATAGTTTTTATTTGTCCCAAGCAGTCACTTAGGATGTCACATGAATTGCATGTCAGGGAATCTTGCCAAATTTCATAACCTTTCAGCCACACTGATTAAAGTTACAAGAGTATTTCAGGATGGAGCTACAAAATTATGGTACACTCCTAGTGTAAGGATGTTTATATGCTGCCAGGGGTTGTCTGGAAAACGAAGAGCTCCTTGTATTATTGAATTCTGTCCCAGCTCAAGCCAACTGCATTTTTCTCAAGCCATTGATTAGTAAAGATGTGCCTGCTTTTAAAGATCCTTGAACTCACTGCAGGATTATTAGCAACCTTCTAAGAATTGACTTCTAAAGTTAAGGGAGACAAGGAGAAAAATGGATGCCAAAACGATTGGGTTAAGGTTGTAGAATTTCCTATTGACACAATCATAGAGGACTACCCTACAGATGACTGTAATCATGAAAGGGAAGTTGTGCCTTTACAATGGAGAGATCACGTGGATGTCACCTTAAGCAAATGATCAAACTTAATCTCACCAATAATACACTGGCATCATTGTCCCCTGATGTGATGGTGTGGGAAAGACATAGCATCACCTATGTAGTATCCTTGCCAGAAATGTTTACCTCAGTCTAGTTAGGAGGAAACAGACAATCCCATTTAGAGGATAATGTACAAGACAGGCCTAAACTCTTAAACAATGTTAATGTCATTTAAAAGAAAAAATTTAACAGTGACTGAAGAGCCATGAAAATAAAATGCAATGCATAATCCTTGACTAGATCTAGGATTTTAGAATGTTTTAAAGGACGTTTTTGGTTCAGTTGGGGAAATGAATACAGATAATATTGCTGTATCAGTGTGAAATTTATTGGGTGTAATAGTGGTACCATGGTTAAGGGAGTGGCCTTCTCAAGAGATACATGCTAAAGTAAGGGTGAAATGTAACAAAATTAATGAATCTCGGTGGTGCTTGTTCTTTTTTTTTTCTTTTTTTTTTTTGAGACAGAGCCTCGCTCTGTTGTCCAGGCTGGAGTGCAGTGGCACAATATCGGCTCACTGCAACCTCTGCCTCCCAGGTTCAAGCAATTCTCCTGTCTCAGCCTCCCGAGTGGCTGAGACTACAAGTGCCTGCCACCACACCTGGCTAATTTTTGTATTTTTAGTAGAGAGGGGCTTCACCATATTGGTCGGGGTGGTCTTGAACTCCTGACCTCAGGTGATCTGCCTGCCTTGGCCTCCCAAAGTGCCGGGACTACAGGCATGAGCCACCATGCCCAGCCTAGGTGCTTGTTCTTTAAACGTTTCTATAGGTTTGATATTTTTCAAAGTAAATGGGGAAAAAAGTTTAGGCCCAAGAACAAAATACCAATGCTAACTCTTTCTTGGCACAAAGGTCTCTTGAAATTATTACTACTATGTGTCTTTCCTTATCCCAGTCTTTGCTGAGGGATACTGCTGTCTGCAAATACTATAATTCTGGTTTTTACCAATAAAGGAGCCTCACTCTACTTGCTCCTATCCTCTTTATATCTTATTATCTGTAGTACTTTTCACCTAGACCTAATCAATCCTAGATCTAGTCAAGGATTATGCATGGCATCTGACATCCTGTTTATTTCTTGTCTGTCTCCTGCTTACTTTTAATGGCAAAAACTGCAGTGACTTTTGTACCAACCTAATCGTTAGCTGGGTGTCTACTTGCCAGGCACTGTAATGGGCACCAGGAACGCAAAGATCAATAGGACTTATACCTGCCCTTAAGGAGCTGACAGTTATTGAGAGAAATTTACATAAGACGACACAAATGAATAATACAAGGCAATGTGGAGTGTGTGGTACCAAAGGTACATTTCTGGTATTGTACAGTGTTTCTTAAAATACAGTTCACAGACCACTTGCATTAGAGTCATCTGGGTTGAAGGAGGGATCATGCCTTAAAATGCAGATTCTAGGCCTTAATCTCAGCTTTCTGAATCAGAGGCTCTGGGTCTGAGCCTGAGAATCTGCATGTTCACCAACCAAGTGACACTGAAGCATACTAAACATGGGTGGATTACACATTTTTTGTTTATTGGGAAAGGTTTGCACAAGTTTGAACTACCTTGAAAAATGAGTAGGGGCTGGGCGCGGTGGCTCACACCTGTAATCCCAGCACTTTAGGAGGCCGGGGTGGGCAGATTATTTGAGGTCAGGAGTTCAAGACCAGCCTGGCCAACATGGTGAAACCCTGTCTCTACTAAAAATACAAACTTAGCTGGGCATGGTGGTGCATGCCTGTAATCCCAGCTACCCAGGAGGCTAAAACAGGAGAATCGTTTGAACCCAGGAGGTGGAGGTTGCAGTGAGTCAAGATTGTGCCACTGCACTCCAGCCTGGGTGATAGAGTGAGACTCTGTCTCAGAAAAAAAAAAAAAGGAAAGAAAAATGAGTAGAAGCTCATCCAGTAGCCAGGGTTGGGCCTGTAGTTCTGCAGTTTCCTTGCTATTTTTCACATCAACCTCAACAGCAGATAGCACATGCTTTCTGTAGGCTACCACAAATGAGTTTTTAAGTAGTTTATTGACTTTTTTTTTTTTTTTATTGAGACAGAGTCTTGCTCTGTCGCCCAGGCTGGAGTGCAGTGGCCGGATCTCAGCTCACTGCAAGCTCCGCCTCCCAGGTTTACGCCATTCTCCTGCCTCAGCCTCCCGAATAGCTGGGACTACAGGCGCCCGCCACCTCGCCCGGCTAGTTTTTTTTTTGTCTTTTTTAGTAGAGACGGGGTTTCACCGTGTTAGCCAGGATGGTCTCGATCTCCTGACCTCGTGATCCGCCCGTCTCGGCCTCCCAAAGTGTTGGGATTACAGGCTTGAGCCACCGCGCCCGGCCAGTTTATTGACTTTTTGGTGATCAGAGGTAACATTTATATTAGCTGACATCCTTTTTCTTTCTCCAGGTATGCAGAAACACATCGAGTATATGCTATTGTATTAGTGTCTGCGTACACATCAGACTTGGGGGATGAAAATGAGCGTGCAAGTGGTAAGTCCAAAGGTAGAAATCTGAGCAAAGCCCTCTCTAGACATGGGGCTGTCTGTTCAGGTCGTAAAAACAGTGCTGTCTTTCAGATATGCCAAAACATTCTAATAGCATAGGAGAAAGATTTACCACCTATCTTTGGATATAAGTTCACACTTTGATTTCTTCCCAAGCCGTAAGTCTAGAATTGAACGGTAGAGGCCTGGTTTTAGTTGAACCATGTACCACCTCTTCATGAGTAACTGTGGTATCAAGCCCTACAGATTTGAAAACAAAAGAATTACTGCTAACTCACACGTAGGCTCTGCTCCTTTGTGTCTCTATGTGGGTCGCCAGTGGGTATTTTAGAATATCTAGAGGGAGATTATCCATGGGCACTGAAAGACTGTTTTTTTTTCCCCATAGGATACTTCACCCGCCCCTGGCAGTGGGAGAAGATCAAGGCCAACTGCCCTTACATTGTGCAGTTTGGCTCCACTGACGACCCATTCCTTCCCTGGAAGGAACAACAAGAAGTGGCCGATAGGTTGGAAACCAAATTGCACAAATTCTCTGACCGTGGCCACTTTCAGAACACAGAGTTTCATGAACTGATTACTGTGGTAAAGTCTTTGCTGAAAGTACCAGCATAGACTGTATGATTTCTGCTATTTCGCATCCCAATATAGGGGTAGAATAATATCTACTATCAGCCGATTACTAGACACATAAAACATCCAGTTAAGTTCCAAAAGTGCCTGAAAAACAAACACAAGTTTCAACGTTCAATCTAAGTTACAAATAGCATTTCCATTTTCCACAGACTCTAAAACTCCCAAATTGCTATGAGCTACCACAGTATTTTCCTCATTTGGTAAGACATGTAAGGACAGCTTAACTGCCCTTCTCTAACCAAAGTAAGTCAGAAACAGCACCCAGGTTTCCTGATTCCCACTCCTGAGTAAAACGAAACAGGTTTTATGTATGTTGCAGGCGTCACACACTTTGCCTCTTTGAAATCAAAATTTCCGTTTCATTGGGGAAAGAAAACATGACTGAAAGTCCAGAGTGTTAGCTTAGAGCTCAAAATACTAGCTGCTGTTTCAAGCTGGCCCCAGACATTAAACCCAGACTAGGGCCTTCACCTCTGACACTTGTCCCTGAGTCCTTCAGACATGTTGAGAGAGACTGAGACAGGAGTCTTCCAGAGTCAGGAAGGAAGGAGAAGCACAGCAATATACATACATAATATATGTACAACTGACTAGATTTGTTTGAGACAGGAGTGGTGGGATCAGGGCTGTGTGGAGAGCTCATGGCCTGTCTAAATTGTTGCCATGTGGAAATGGGGCAGAGTGTTACCAATTTTCTGATTTTTTGTGTGGAAAAAAATGTCCAAATTATGGTCTTTAAATTTGGGGACTATATATATATACATACACACACATACACATACAATCCATATACATATGAGTATGTAAGTTGGCAATAAGAGTATACATCAAAACATTTGCAAACACTGCAAGATAAATAAAATCCAAGCCATCCATTTGTGACCACAGTCATAAGCATTAACTTAGCCAGGGGCTTTTAGATAATTATCTGTGAAGTCTGAGAAAAGACTAAGATAACCAAAATGAACATAATGTCAAAGGACGAAATCATGGGGACAATTTGGATTTTGTTCCAAAGTCAAGTGTTTTTAAAAAGAACCTGTCCATACTTCACGTTCTGTTCTATGGAGAACAGAACTTCCGTGGCCCTGTAGAGCTCTTTCAAGCACATTCCATTTTCTTCTGATCATACTTCCTCAAAAAGCCTTTTATTTGGCTGGGTGTGGTGGCTCATGCCTGTAATCCCAGCACTGTGGGAGGCTGAGGTGGGTGTATTGCTTGAGGCCAGATGTTTGAGGCCAGCCAGGGCACATAGCAAAACCCCATCTCTACAAAATATTTAAAAATTAGCTGGGCATGGTGGTGCACACCTCTAGTCCTAGCTACTTGGGAGGCTGAGGCAGGATTGCTTGAGCCCAGGAGTTTGAGCCTTCCGTGAGCTACGATCCCGTCACTGTACTCCATCCTGGGTGATGGAGCAAAGAACCTGTCTCTTAAAAAAAAAAAAAAAATTTAAATAAAGAAACCTACCCTTTTTCATTTCCCACCATTTTTTGGCTATTATGATCTCTAAGTGTTACTTCAAATAATTTCCAGTGAATCCACACTTGATGTTCCAGAGCCTGAGTTTGCTGCAGAAATATAATTTCCTATACTTCATGCCTAAAGGAGATTGAGAGCTATCACTTAAAACCAAAAGTCTTGGTTTTTAAATGTGCTTAGACAAAAAAAAAAAAAAAAAAATCAGGAAAGGTACCCTAATTGTTTAACAGCAGTCATCTTTGGGGAATGGGCATTTTGGTAGGTACAATGTGGTGGACGTCCTTCTTCTTATTTATTTATTTATTTTTTTGAGACAGTGTCTTGCTCTGTCACCCAGGCTGGAGTTCAGTGGCACAAATCTCAGCTCTCTCTAACCTCCGCCTCCCGGGTTCAAGTGATTCTCACGTCTCAGCCTCCCAAGTAGCATGAACTAAAGGCATGCGCCACCACGCCTGGCTAATTTTTGTATTTTTAGTAGAGATGGGGTTTCACCATGTTGGCTAGGCTGGTCTCGAACTCCTGGCCTCAGGTTATCCACCCACCTTGGCCGCCCGAAGTGCTGGGATCACAGGCATGAGCCACCATGCCTGGCCCCTTATTTTACTTTATCCTCCTAAGAGATTATTTGAATTTGTTACACTAAACATGTATTTTATAATAAAAAATAATTAAGATTTAAAACAATGTATTTGACTACTAAAAAGCAAATTATATAAGTCAGTTGAATAATGATGTTGTTAAAGAGGCTGTTTAGCACGAATTTGACCAAATCTGTAGTCAAAGTTTGATTCTACTTGAATTTTTTGGAAATTTGCTGTTGTGTTTCTTACTCTTTGTCTTGTTCTCTGTGAAGTCCTTTCGTAAAAAAACAAACTTACACAATTTAGTTCACAAAACTTTGTTGACCTCTCTGTAGAAATGAAAACTAAATATATGTAATTGAGAAATAATTCTGATACTCTTCATTCCTATAAAAGTAATCTTAAGATAGACCTATAGGATTGTTGATCTTTGCTGCCAAATATAACCAGTAACCACAGCTAGCTGTAAAATTGAAAATTCAGTTCAGTCAAAATAGCCGTATTTCAAGTACTCAGCAGCCACTGCGGGCTATTGGTTACCTTACTGACAGCCGATATAGGCTATTTCTGTCATTATAGAAAGCTCTATTGGACAGCATTGGTCTAGGACACATATTTTGTATTTTCCCCTCATCTACCATCCAATACTGAGTAATAGTTCAAAGTACAAGTGACTTAATTTGAAATGACTTCTGTTTGGCTATTTCTGTATTGCTTAGCTGATCACCACCAACATCATATGTCTATACAATTTACTAAATCACCCAACTAAGATCAAGGGTGTTTCATGGGAAAATCCACACAAACTATTCATTAAAAACCTGTCATAGAGTCATGGACTGGCATGGTTTCTGTTTGATTCTTTGTGGTCACCATTGAATATACAGGGGCCTCTGTACACTCTGGGGAGTATCTATTCTCAGGTGAGCAAACTACTGAATACTGAATGGAAATCAACTGTAAGTATTAGGACTTCATATGCAACTTGAGTTTTTGGTGCTGTCAGGAGTCTAGAGCCCCACAATTAGTTTTGGTTACAGTTTATCCCTGTAGGATAAGTGATCCATTTAACTATTCATCAGAGGTGCTGTATTTTTTAATAGTCTCTTATCTCCTAATTTTCAGAATTAAAAACATGCCATGGGAAAAAAGTTTGAAGGTTCTCTTTGTTGGTGAGGTAAGGAATACTTTTGTTTTACCCATTGAATGTTAAGCTCTAAAAATCAATCTTTAGCTATAGAGACATAAGACAAAGCCTATATTTAAAACATAAGCTGGTTTCTTCTCATTTCTAGCTCTCTTCCAAGTTCATTTTTCTTACTACAAAAACTAGTGCCTTTTTGATAGGCCAAGTCCCAGGAAGGAGAGACATTGTTCTTACCATTCCAACTGTCACTGAGGGTAGAAGAGAAACCCTCTGTAGTTCCAGGTTCCCAAATCCTTCATATATATATATGTATGTGTATATATATATGTATGTATGTATATATATGTATGTGTATATATATATTTTTTATAGTCCAGAGGTCTTTTATTAACACCTATTATGCCATGAATTCATAGGGAATAGGTTCCAGCAGCTCAGGTTCCTTCCCATTGGTTCTCACAAAGTGTGCTTCTCCGGGTGGAGCAGGCTGGCGCTTCAGTTGAACCCAGGTAACTTTCTATTTTTTTCTGGAGACGGAGTCTTGCTCTGTCACCAGGCTGGAGTGCAGGGGTGTGATCTCAGCTTACTGCAACCTCTGCCTCCCGGGTTCAAGCGATTCTCCTGCCTCAGCCTCTTGAGTAGTTGGGACTACAGGCGCATGCCACCATGCCCAGATAATTTTTGTATTTTTAGTAGAGACAGGTTTTCACCATGTTGGCCAGGATGGTCTCCATCTCCTGACCTCATGATCCGCCTGCCTCAGCCTCCCAAAGTGCTGGGACTACAGGCATGAGCCACCGTGGCCGGCGAACCCAGATATCTTTCTCTTGGGCTTCTTTCTTTTTCTGATCATTTTCCTTCACGCGTTTCAGGAAGCTATCTCGGCTCTTAGAGTGCTTAATGTGCTCAATACGCGCATTCTCTTGGCAAGAATCTTGCCCTTGTTTACAATACTGCGAACAGCATGCTGGCGAACATTGTAGACTCTTCCAGTTTTGCCATGGTAATACCTGTGGGGCATTCCTTTTTGAACAGTACCCATTCCTTTGATGTCTTCAATATCACCTTTCTTATAGATTTGCATATACATGGCCAAAGGAACAACTGCGTGTTTTCTAAAAGTCCTAGAGAACATATAGTGGGTGCCACTCCTCTTTCCCTTTGTGTTCGTCATTTTGGCGAATTACTGGAAGATGGGAGTTCTGGCCAAAAGGCTATATATCTTATATAGGTATATATATCCAATACTTGAAATAATTTTTGTTACAAAGAGCTAGTGTCATCAAATGCTAATTTGTAGAGCTGGCCAAAGAATGTATTGGACAAAAATTGGTTACTGAGCTGAATTTTATTTTACTGATACCATTTATCTTAAAATAACTCTTCTGATGTCCACTTAGAGCATCTCCAAACTGGTGTTAGAACCCAACCGTCAGTACTAGCAGAGCTTGAATTCCTTTCCATCGGGTCCCATGTTTTTGGCTTGGATACAGAAACTTCTAACTGGAGCTACAAAGTGAAAATATGAAGCTAAAATTCTAAAAAGCCCTACAATCAACTTCTGTGCAACAATACATCAAATAACCTAGTCTTTTCTATGTGGCTGACGATAGGAACTGAAAGTGCTATTAGAACTGAGGACAATTACGGCTTTCTGCTTAGACATATCTCACCATGATTTTTAGAACAGAGTAAGGAAGGGAAATAAATCTAAAACAGAATAAGAAAAGAATGTTATCCCCTCCCTCAAAATAAAGTGTGAATGGAGGGCATGGAGTATTTTTAGTTTTAGTTAATGCTAGAACAGAATACCATAGACTGGTTTATCAACAATAGAAATTTATTTCTCATAATTCTGGAGGCTGGGAAGTCCAAGATCAAGGTGCTTACAGATTTGTTTTCTGGTGAGGACCCACTTCCTCATTTGTAGATGGCTGTCTTCTCCATTTCACGTGGCAGAAGGGGTGATGGAGCTCTCTGGGTCTCTTTTTATAAGGGCACTAATCCCATTCATGAGGGCTCTTACTCTCCTGACCTATCACTTCCCAAAGGCCTCACCTCCAAATACTATCACATTGGAAATGAGATTTCAACATTAGAATTTTGGGGGCACACAACATTCAGTCTACTGAAGACATTAAATAAGAATCTAGGGTAAATTCTAAGAAAGAATACATTTTTTTTTTTTTTTTTTTTTTTGAGACTGAGTCTGGCTCTGTCGCCCAGGCTGGAGTGCAGTGGCCGGATCTCAGCTCACTGCAAGCTCCGCCTCCCGGGTTTACGCCATTCTCCTGCCTCAGCCTCCGGAGTAGCTGGGACCACAGGCGCCCGCCACCTCGCCCAGCTAGTTTTTTGTATTTTTTAGTAGAGACGGGGTTTCACCGTGTTAGCCAGGATGGTCTCGATCTCCTGACCTTGTGATCCGCCCGTCTCAGCCTCCCAAAGTGCTGGGATTACAGGCTTGAGCCACCGCGCCCGGCTGAAAGAATACATTTGAGTTACAGAGTGAAACATAAGACTTTAAGAAAGAAGGAACAGTGAAAATATTCTCTTTAGGATGAAAATGATATATTTATGTACTGTAAATATATCCTTGACAGTAGTCATTGGGTTTGAAGTAAGTATGGTAGCATAGTCTCCTAAAAGAACATTTCTGATATAAAAAGGAATAGTGTGTGGAACAGGCATGTTCCACTCTCCCCCAGTCATACCCCAAGTTTGCATACACTCCTTTGCTATTCCTGCCTTTAACCACTTCTAATTTCTTTTCAATGAAACCACTGAGAAAGCAGAAAACAGAAATGGCGGTAGTGAACCAGATATGAAAAAAACTTCCAATGAAGAACTTAATAAACAACTTTAAAAAGAACATTTTTATACTCTAGCCCTTATCATAGTACTTGGTAAATATGGGTATGTTAGCATCTTTTTCCTTGGCCCATCAGGAGTCTTGAAAGATGTGGTCCTCCGGAGTTTCAAAGTGTTTTATATCTTGAAGAATGAATTTCACTACTAACCTTATTTCTTTCATATTCTACTGGCTATTTTACTAATATAAATTTAGTCTTCATAAATAAAAAAATATGTTTTCATAGCAGCAAGTCTATATCCATTATTATGAAGTTTGCTTTCAAGGAGATTTGATGTTCCATCATGAATTAAATTATCTGCTCCCAAAGTAACTTCATTTGCAAAATGTCCATTAAGTTCATAGCTCTCTATTAAAATTCGAGCCACTCTGTCATGTAAATACAGTTAGATGGTGAAATCTCACCACCTTCATGGCAGTCATCAAAAACCTTTAAAAAAGAAAAAAAATTATATTCAAATTAAAGTTTTAAAATATCTAAGACCCAACCACTTATTTAAAGCAAGATTAAAAACAAAACTTTCTTTTTTTTTTGAGACGGAGTCTCGCTCTGTCACCCAGGCTGGAGTGCAGTGGCCGAATCTCAGCTCACTGCAAGCTCCGCCTCCCGGGTTTACGCCATTCTCCTGCCTCAGCCTCCCAAGTAGCTGGGACTACAGGTGCCCGCCACCTCACCCAGCTAGCTTTTTTTTGTATTTTTTAGTAGAGACGGGTTTTCACCGTGTTAGCCAGGATGGTCTCGATCTCCTGACCTCGTGATCCGCCTGTCTCAGCCTCCCAAAGTGCTAGGATTACAGGCTTGAGCCACCGCGCCTGGCAAAAACAAAACTTTCAAACTGAAAGGGATTAAGACTGTATTTAAGAACACACTATGGCCGGGCATGGTGGCTCACACCTGTAATTCCAGTACATTGGGAGTCCAAGGTGGGCAGATCACAAGGTCAAGAGATCGAGAGCATCCTGGCCAACATGGTGAAACCCCATCAGTATCTACTAAGAATACAAAAATTAGCTAAGCGTGGTGGCAGGCGCCTGTAATCCCAGCTAGTCGGGAGGGTGAGGCAGGAGAACTGCTTGAACCCGGGAGGCGGAGGTTGTAGTGAGCCAAGATCACGCCACTGCACTCCAGCTTGGGTGACAGAGCAAGACTCCATCTCTGCAAAACAAAAACAAAAACAAAAACAAAACAAAAAAAAAGAGCATACTATAATAGGGCCCGCTTTGTCATCATTAAGTTAGGAGTAGTAGAGAGGCCTTTTACTGTGGCATTAAGATGACCTTGCTCACCTGTCTGCTGGGCAAAAGGTCATCACCAGGTAACACAGGAAAACAGGCAGGGAGACCTATACATATGAATGACTTGATTTTGATTAACCGAATGTTTCATGTTTAGCTACCTTTTTGTGAAGGGTGCAAAATAGAATTCCTAATATGTTAGCCTTTTGTCTACAGATTGAAACCAGGGCATAGAGAGCTTAGGCATATAGACAAAGGCTGATATAATGAAATAAAACACACACAGGCTCATGACTATAAATGCCATGAGGACTGGGACAGTGTCTCGTACTTTCTCTTGGATCCTTAGTGACTAGAGCATAGAGCTGGCACTTATAAAATTTGGGAACGAATGAAGGAGGAGTGCTGGGGCATGCTGCAGGGGAAAGACATGAACTCTGGGTTTGAATCCCGGTTACTTCTAAGCTATAGGCCCCTAGGTCTTCCTAAGCCTAAGCTCCCTCACTTTTAAGGGGAAATAACACCACGAGCTTCAAGAAGGTAAGGAGGATTAAATGAGACCACCTATGGAAATCATCAAGGACACACCTGGCCCAAGGTAGGTTCTCAACAAATCTCATTTTCTGCCCTGTTTAGGTGAAATGATTAGCCCTCATCAAAAAGTGTCCATTTCAAGGCCAAGAGCAGAAAACGCAAATATCCTTAATGTGGTTATTCCAAGAAAGAATGTAAAGCAGGAGGCTGGATGTGGTGGCACATGCCTGTAATCTCAGCACTTTGGGAGGCCGAGGGGATCACCTGAGGTCAGGAGTTCAAAACCAGTCTGGCCAATATGGTGAAACCCCATCTCTGCTAAAAATACAAAAAATTAGTTGGGCATGGTGGCGGGTGCCTGTAATCCCAGGTACTCGGGAGGCTGAGGCAGGAGAGTCGCTTGAACCTGGGAGGTGGAGGTTGCAGTGAGTCAAGATCGTGCCACTGCACTGCAGCCTAGGCGATAGAGTAAGACTCCATCTCAAAAAAAAAAAAAAAAAAAGAATGTAAAGCAATGATTTGTTCATTAAAGGTCTGTTCATCAAGGTTTCATGGAGGTTTGAATAGCTCTTGGTCAACCCTAAGAGTCTGAGAAAACTGGGGTGTGCTTGCTTTGTTTCTTTTCTTTTTTTTTTTTTTTTTTGAGACAGAGTCTCACTCTGTCGCCCAGGCTGGAGTGCAGTGGCTGGATCTCAGCTCACTGCAAGCTCCGCCTCCCGGGTTCACGCCATTCTCCTGCCTCAGCCTCCTGAGTAGCAGGGACCATAGGCGCCCGCCACCTCGCCCAGCTAGTTTTTTGTATTTTTTAGTAGAGACGGGGTTTCACCGTGTTAGCCAAGATGGTCTCGATCTCCTGACCTCGTGATCCGCCAGTCTCGGCCTCCCAAAGTGCTGGGATTACAGGCTTGAGCCACCACGCCCGGCCTGCTCTGTTTCTTAATGTGGCACTTGCACCCAGGGGCAGTCAAGTGTAAAGTGAAGCCACTGTAACTCACCGGGCAGAGTCCACAGGGTGCCCGGACCAAACCCGTGGGAGGGATGATTGGACTGACTGCCCTGTACAGTTTCATGTGTCCGTCTACACTGCCAACTGTGCCTTCTTTTGCAGCGATGATCGTCATCTCCACTTTTCCATCATAAATGAGTGTATTCAGGATGGTTTCAATGTCCTCCATGGATAACTCTACCTAAAAAAGGCATACATCAGAAAGGACACAAATAGGACAGGGAGATATCCACTTGGAGGGTGTTAAAACAGTAAACGGTTGCTGGGCGCGGTGGCTCACGCCTGTAATCCCAGCACTTTGGGAGGCCAAGGCAGGTGGATCACCTGAGGTCAAGAGTTCGAGACCAGCCTAGCCAACATGGCAAAACCCCATCTTTACTAAAAATACAAAAATTAGCTAGGTGTGGTGGCGGGCATTTGTAATCCCAACTACTCGGGAGGCTGAGGCAAGAGAATGGCTTGAACATGGGAGGCGGAGGTTGCAGTGAGCTGAGATTGCACCACTGCACTCCAGCCTGGGCAACAAGAGCCAAACTCCATCTCAAATAAATAAATAAAACAGTAAAGGGTCATAATTCTTCTGGGAAATGGGAGAAACATTATGCTGGGGTGGAGTAATTTGAAGCACAAAGAGGAGGAACAATAGTCCAAGTTAGCACAAACCACTGAAATGCCAGGGACAGAACTCTAAGCGCATGCTGAGTTTGACACTTTCTGGTATTTTTACTTCCTAGGTAAAATCTAGAAATCTTATAAAAAAGTAGCATTTCTTTAGCAGGAATTTATTGGAGATTTATAAAATGCTTGAGCAGAAAGGCACTCTAAACATCAAATAGTCCAAGTTCCTAGTTTTTATAAATGAGAAATCTGAGGCCCAGGAAATTAAAATGAAACGTCCAAAATGGTCACTTTGATTTCTTCACTGTGAAAAGCATCCGTGTCCTTAAAAAAAGAATTTCAAAAGGCTAGGGTACAGTGGCACTTTGGGAGGTCAACGCAGGAGGATCACTTTGAGTCCAGTAGTTCAAAACCAGCCTGGGCAACAAAATGAGACCCTATTTCCAAAAAAAATTTAAAAAGCATCAGTGTCCCAAGCTTAGTGTCAGTTCAGACAATGCCCAATGGTAGTGACTGCCTTTGCTTAAGATACAGGACAGTATTTTCCCAAAGTGGATTCTGCAGAATGTTCGTAGCTATCATCCCCCAAAAAACAGGCTGGGTCAAATACATGTTTGGAATACATTGTATGTGATGAAGAATAAGTTTTAAAAAATAAGATGAAATTCAGTTCTGACCTTACTGATTCCCAATTCACAGATATATTTCCACACTTCATGTGATGAGGCAAATGAACTATTTCTTTGTATCATTGGGTTCTGTTTGCTTTCTCGTGCAGTTTCTGCCTATAAGGATTGAAACATAAGAAATCTAAGCAAGAATATTGGTGTGTTTTCTGAATACACTTTATACTGAGTCAAACCAACAGCAGAACATATTTAGTTTAGTAAAAATTACCAATTTCAGGTTTTTAATTCCTATAAAATATGATAGATTAAAATCCTCTACGAAAAACTTTTTACAAGAGGGTTTGTGGTGATGTTTCCTCAATCATACCTCACCTTGGATTGTAGGAATTTAAAACACTGTTGGTTCAGCACCTCTACAAACTCAGATTCAAAATCCTGGTCACTATACCAGGCTCCGCCAGTCACAGACCGATCCGGCTGCAGGTTATAGAGCATGTACACCTTCTTTTTTGAGGCCTAGGAAAGAACACGCACAGTTCAGGTATTTATAACAATTTCCAAAAACGAAAAGAAAAACACCTATATTTTGGAACAGTTTAAGACGTACAGAATTATTGCAAAGATAGTACACAGAGCTCCTATATGCTCCACGCTGTCTCCCCTATTTTTAACGTCTTGGATTAGTGTGGTACACTTATCACAATTAATGAACTAATATTGATAAATCATTACTAACTAAATGCCGTACTTTATTCAGATTTCATTAGTCCTGATGTTCCTTTTCTGCTCCAGAATTCCATCCAGGACATCATACTACATTTAGTCATCTCTCCCAGGCTTCTTTTAGTTGTGACACTTTCTCAAACACCATATTTCTATCACTATGGACTCATGAGTATTTATCTTATACTTTGAGTTACATTCAAATACTTCACTGTTATTCCCATATTGGAAGCTTTGGAATGCTTTGGGCATTGGAAGCTTTTCACTTGGTTCCTGTATCCCTTTGATATGCTCCCATCATTGTGTGTGTGTGTGTGTGTGTGTGTGTGTGTGTGTGTATTTTAGCCCTTTCTTTCTTTCTTTTTTTGAGACAGGGTCTTGCTCTGTCGCCCAGGCTGGAGTGCAGTAGTGCAATCTCCATTCACTGCAACCTCTGCTTCCTGGGTTCGAGTGATTCTCCTGCCTCAGCCTCCCAAGTAGCTGGGATTACATGCACGCGCCACCACGCCCAGCTGATTTTTGTATTTTTAGTAGAGACGGGGTTTTACCATGTTGGCCAGGATGGTCTCGATCTCTTGACCTCGTGATCCTCCTGCCTCGGCCTCCCAAAGTGCTGGGATTACAGGTGTGAGCCACCGTGTCCAGCTATTTTAGCACTTTCTTTCTTTCTAGCACTACAAGATGTCAAGAGCATTTACTTTTTTTTTTTTGAGACAGAGCTTTGCTGTCATTGCCCAGGCTGCAGCCAGGTTCAAGCGATTCTCCTGTCTCAGCCTCCCGAGTAGCTGGGATTACAGGCACTCATCACCATGCCCAGCCAATTTTTTGTATTTTTAGTAGAAATGGGGTTTCACCATGTTGGCCAAGCTGGTCTCATTCCTGACTTCAGGTGATCCACCTGCGTTGGCCTCCCAAAGTGCTGGCATTACAGGCATGAACCACCGTGCCCAGCGTCAGGAGCATTTTCAGTATGTTCATTTTATTGCATGATAGTATTAGAAACCAAGACTTGGGCACTAGATGTGTTCATTGCCATCGGGATGTCATCACTTCTAGGCCTTCTCAGTTGGCAGCACAAGACTTATGTGTGCATATTAACCTTTGTATATATACATATAGCTATCCTCAATATTTCTAAATTAACCATCTATATTATTTATATTAAATTATACAAGAGTCCATACTGATGTTTTCAAGTCTAATCCATTGCTACATGGATCATTCTAACTTCCTTTGTTTGTCTGTAACTGCTCACTCCAACATTGAGGAACCCAAATTTCACTGGGGTGTAAACATGAAGAATTTGGGCCAGGCATGGTGGCTTATGCCTGTAATCCCAGCGCTTTGGGAGTCTGAGGTGAGTAGATATTTAAGTCTAGGAGTTCAAGACAGGCCTGGACAACATAGTAAAACGCTGTCTCTACAAAAATACAAAAATTAGCTGAGCATGGTGGCATGTGCCTATAGTCCCAGCTATTTGGAAGGCTGTGGTGGGAGGATGGCTTAAGCCCAGAAGGTTGATGCTGCAGTGACCTATGATCATGCTACCGCACTCCAGTCTGGGTGACAGAGCCAGACCATGTTTCAAAAAAAAAAAAAAAAAAAAAAAAAAATTTGGCTAGACTATGTCTTTTTTTCTAGGAAGTAACTTCTACATCTTTGGAATTTCCCAATAGGCCTTGTTATTCATGGTGAATCCCTTAGATCACACCTGGGTTTATGCTAACAAAGTGACTCCTGATGGTACCCTAAATCGTTTCAGGATAGGAGGTGTCCATGCTGGAAAGACCAACCACATGATTAGAGGGTTGGGGCTTTGGGCCACATGACATCAGTCCAATCTCTTGGGAGGGGAGAGGAGCTGGAGATTGAATTCACTCACATGAGCAATAATTCAATCAATCATGCCTGTATAATGAAACCCTAATAAAAACTTTGGACAGCAAAGCTTGGGTTAATTTGGTTAATGCTTCTGTCATACAAAATAATTTCACCACCCGAAAAATATTTCTCATGCTTCACCTATTCAACTTTCCCTACCATCCCTGCCCTCACCCCTGATCTTTTTAGTCTGTATAGTTTTGCTTTTCCAGTATGTCATATAGTTGTAATCATATAGTATGTAGCCTTTTTGGACTGGCTTCTTTTTTTTTTTTTTTTTTTTTTTTTTTTTTTG